>NC_090324.1:195679356-195829398 GCF_040869045.1 Eurosta solidaginis
TAACTTTAACTTTACCTTTAACTTTAACTTTAACTTTAACTTTAACTTTAACTTTAACTTTAACTTTAACTTTAACTTCAACTTTAACTTTAACTTTAACTTTAACTTCAACTTCAACTTTAACTTTAACTTTAACTTTAACTTTAACTTTAACTTTAACCTTATCTTTAACTTTAACTTTAACTTTAACTTTATTTTTAACTTTAACTTTAGCTTTAACTTTAACTTTATTTTTAACTTTAACTTTAACTTTAATTTTAACTTTAACTTTATTTTTAAGTTTAACTTTAGCTTTAACTTTAACTTCAACTTCAACTTTAACTTTAAATTTAACTTTAACTTTAACTTTAACTTTAACTTTAACTTTAACTTTAACTTTAACTTTAACTTTAACTTTAACTTTAACTTTAACTTTAACTTTAACTTTAACTTTAACTTTAACTTCAACTTCAACTTTAACTTTAACTTTAACTTTAATTTTAACTTTAACTTTATTTTTAAGTTTAACTTTAGCTTTAACTTTAACTTCAACTTCAACTTTAACTTTAACTTTAACTTTAACTTTAACTTTAACTTTAACTTTAACTTTAACTTTAACTTTAACTTTAACTTTAACTTCAACTTTAACTTTAACTTTAACTTTAACTTCAACTTCAACTTTAACTTTGACTTTAACTTTAACTTTAACTTTAACTTTAACCTTGTCTTTAACTTTAACTTTAACTTTAACTTTATTTTTAACTTTAACTTTAGCTTTAACTTTAACTTTATTTTTAACTTTAACTTTGACTTTAACTTTAACTTTAATTTTAACTTTAACTTTATTTTTAAGTTTAACTTTAGCTTTAACTTTAACTTCAACTTCAACTTTAACTTTAACTTTAACTTTAACTTTAACTTTAACTTTAACTTTAACTTTAACTTTAACTTTAACTTTGACTTTAACTTTAACTTTACTTTTAACCTTATCTTTAATTTTAACTTTAACTTTAACTTTAACTTTATCTTTAACTTTAACTTTAACTTTAACTTTAACTTTAACTTTAATTTTAACTTTAACTTTAACTTTAACTTTAACTTTAACTTTAACTTTAACATTAACTTTAACTTTAACTTTAACTTTAACTTTAACCTTAACTTTAACTTTAACTTTAATTTTAAATTTAACTTTAACTTTAAATTTATCTTTAACTTTAACTTCAACTTTAACTTTAACTTTAACTTTAACTTTATCTTTATCTTTAACTTTAACTTTAACTTTAACTTTAACATTAACTTTAACTTTAACTTTAATTTTAACTTTAACTTTAACTTTAACTTTAACTTTAACCTTAACTTTAACTTTAACTTTAATTTTAAATTTAACTTTAACTTTAACTTTAACTTTAACTTTAACTTTAACTTTAACTTTAACTTTAACTTTAACTTTAACTTTATCTTTATCTTTAACTTTAACTTTAACTTTAACTTTAACATTAACTTTAACTTTAACTTTAATTTTAACTTTAACTTTAACTTTAACTTCAACTTTAACTTCAACTTTAACTTTAACTTTAATTTTAAATTTAACTTTAACTTTAACCTTATCTTTAACTTTAACTTTAACTTTATCTTTAACTTTAACTTTAACTTTAACTTTAACTTTAACTTTAACTTTAACTTTAACATTAACTTTAACTTTAACTTTAACTTTAACCTTATCTTTAACTTTAACTTTATCTTTAACTTTAACTTTAACTTTAACTTTAACTTTAACTTTAACTTTAACTTAAATTTAACTTTAACTTTGACTTTAACTTTAACTTTACCTTTAACTTTAACTTTAACTTTAACTTTAACTTTAACTTTAACTTTAACTTTAAATTCAACTTTAACTTTAACTTTAACTTCAACTTCAACTTTAACTTTAACTTTAACTTTAATTTTAACTTTAACTTTAACTTTAACTTTAACTTTAACTTTAACCTTATCTTTAACTTTAACTTTAACTTTAAATTTAACTTTAACCTTATCTTTAACTTTAACTTTATCTTTAATTTTAACTTTAACTTTAACTTTAACTTAAATTTAACTTTAACTTTAATTTTAACTTTGACTTTAACTTTAACTTTAACTTTGGCTTTAACTTTAACTTTAACTTTAACTTTAACCTTAACTTTAACTTTAACTTTAACGTTAACTCTAACTTTCCCTTTAACGTTAACTCTAATTTTCCCTTTAACTTTAACTTTAAATTTAACTTTAACTTTAACCTTAAATTTAACTCTAACTTTAACCTTAACTTTAACTTTGACTTTAACTTTAACTTTCATTTTAACTTTAACTTTATTTTTAACTTTAACTTTAGCTTTAACTTTAACTTTATTTTTAACTTTAACTTTAACTTTAACTTTAAATTTAACTTTAACTTTAACTTTAACTTTAAATTTAACTTTAATTTTAACCTTAAATTTAACTTTAACCTTAACTTTAACTTTAACTTTAACTTTCATTTTAACTTTAACTTTATTTTTAACTTAAACTTTAACTTTAACTTTAAATTTAACTTTAACTTTAACCTTAACTTTGACTTTAACTTTCATTTTAACTTTAACTTTATTTTTAACTTTAACTTTAACTTTAAATTTAACTTTAACCTTAAATTTAACTTTAACTTTAACCTTAACTTTAACTTTGACTTTAACTTTAACTTTCATTTTAACTTTGACTTTATTTTTAACTTTAACTTTAGCTTTAACTTTAACTTTAACTTTAATTTTAATTTTAACTTTAACTTTATTTTTAACTTTAAATTTAACTTTAAATTTAACTTTAACTTTAACCTCAAATTTAACTTTAACCTTAACTTTAACTTTGACTTTAACTTTAACTTTCATTTTAACTTTAACTTTATTTTTAACTTTAACTTTAGCTTTAACTTTAACTTTAACTTCAACTTCAACTTTAACTTTAACTTTAATTTTAATTTTAACTTTAACTTTAACTTTAACTTTATTTTTAACTTTAACTTTAACTTTAACTTTAACCTTAACCTTAACTTTAACTTTAAATTTAACTTTAACTTTAACTTTAACTTTAACTTTAGCTTTAACTTTAAATTTAACTTTAACTTTAACTTTCATTTTAACTTTAGCTTTATTTTTAACTTTAACTTTAGCTTTAACTTTAACTTTAACTTTAATTTTAATTTTAACTTTAATTTTATTTTTAACTTTAGCTTTAACTTTCATTTGAACTTTAACTTTAACTTTATTTCTAACTTTAACTTTAACTTTAACTTTAGCTTTAACTTTAACTTTAACTTTAAATTTAACTTTAACTTTAACCTTAAATTTAACTTTAACTTTAACTTAAATTTAACTTTAACTTTGACTTTAACTTTAACCTTAACCTTAACCTTAACTTTAACTTTAACTTTAACTTTAACTTTAACTTTAACTATAACTTTAAATTTAACTTTAACTTTAACTTTAACTTTAACTTTCAATTTAACTTTAACTTTATTTTTAACTTTAACTTTAACTTTAACTTTAACTTTAATTTTAACTTTAACTTTAACTTTAACTTTAACTTTAACTTTAACTTTAAATTTAACTTTAACTTTAACTTTAACTTTAACTTTCAATTTAACTTTAACTTTATTTTTAACTTTAACTTTAACTTTAACTTTAACTTTAATTTTAACTTTAACTTCAACTTTAACTTTAAATTTAACTTTAACTTTAACTTTCATTTTAACTTTAGCTTTATTTTTAACTTTAACTTTAGCTTTAACTTTAACTTTAACTTTAACTTTAACTATAATTTTAATTTTAACTTTAATTTTATTTTTAACTTTAACTTTAACTTTCATTTGAAATGTAACTTTATCTTTATTTCTAACTTTAACTTTAACTTTAGCTTTAACTTTAACTTTAACTTTAAATTTAACTTTAACTTTAACCTTAAATTTAACTTTAACTTTAACTTAAATTTAACTTTAACTTTGACTTTAACTTTAACCTTAACCTTAACTTTAACTTTAACTTTAAATTTAACTTTAACTTTCAATTTAACTTTATCTTTATTTCTAACTTAACTTTAACTTTAGCTTTAACTTTAACTTTAACTTTAAATTTAACTTTAACTTTAACCTTAAATTTAACTTTAACTTTAACTTAAATTTAACTTTAACTTTGACTTTAACTTTAACCTTAACCTTAACTTTAACTTTAACTTTAACTTTAACTTTAATTTTAACTTTAACTTTATTTTTAAGTTTAACTTTAGCTTTAACTTTAACTTCAACTTCAACTTTAACTTTAACTTTAACTTTAACTTTAACTTTAACTTTAACTTTAACTTTAACTTTAACTTTAACTTTAACTTTGACTTTAACTTTAACTTTACTTTTAACCTTATCTTTAATTTTAACTTTAACTTTAACTTTAACTTTATCTTTAACTTTAACTTTAACTTTAACTTTAACTTTAACTTTAATTTTAACTTTAACTTTAACTTTAACTTTAACTTTAACTTTAACATTAACTTTAGCTTTAACTTTAACTTTAACTTTAACCTTAACTTTAACTTTAACTTTAATTTTAAATTTAACTTTAACTTTAAATTTATCTTTAACTTTAACTTCAACTTCAACTTTAACTTTAACTTTAACTTTAACTTTAACTTTAACTTTAACTTTAACTTTAACTTTAACTTTAACTTTAACTTTAACTTTAACTTTATCTTTATCTTTAACTTAAACTTTAACTTTAACTTTAACATTAACTTTAACTTTAACTTTAACTTCAACTTTAACTTTAACTTTAATTTTAAATTTAACTTTAACTTTAACCTTATCTTTAACTTTAACTTTAACTTTATCTTTAACTTTAACTTTAACTTTAACTTTAACTTTAACTTTAACTTTAACTTTAACTTTAACTTTAACTTTAACATTAACTTTAACCTTATCTTTAACTTTAACTTTATCTTTAACTTTAACTTTAACTTTAACTTTAACTTTAACTTTAACTTTAACTTCAACTTTAACTTTAACTTCAACTTTAACTTTAACTTTAATTTTAAATTTAACTTTAACTTTAACCTTATCTTTAACTTTAACTTTAACTTTATCTTTAACTTTAACTTTAACTTTAACTTTAACTTTAACTTTAACTTTAACTTTAACTTTATCATTAACTTTAACTTTAACTTTAACTTTAACCTTATCTTTAACTTTAACTTTATCTTTAACTTTAACTTTAACTTTAACTTTAACTTTAACTTTAACTTAAATTTAACTTTAACTTTGACTTTAACTTTAACTTTACCTTTAACTTTAACTTTAACTTTAACTTTAACTTTAACTTTAAATTCAACTTTAACTTTAACTTTAACTTCAACTTCAACTTTAACTTTAACTTTAACTTTAACTTTAACTTTAACTTTAACTTTAATTTTAACTTTAACTTTAACTTTAACTTTAACTTTAAAAAAAAAATAAATGTAAGGCGCGATAACCTCCGAAGAGATCTAAGGCCGAGCTTCTCTTCCAATTTGCGTCGTGCTCCTCTTGATTTTTCCCTACAAATTGGCCGGACGGGACCTACTTGTTTTATGCCGACTCCGAACGGCATCTGCAAGGCAGACGAGTTTTCACTGAGAGCTTTTCATGGCAGAAATACAATCGGAGCGCTTGCCAGACACTGCCGAGGGGCGACCCCGCTTAGAAAAAATTTCTTCTAATTGAAAAATCTTATTTCTAAAATTTTGATGTTGCTTTGCCCGGGAGTTGAACCCAGGGCATACGGTGTGATAGGCGGAGCACGCTACCATCACACCACGGTGGCCGCCAACTTTAACTTTAACTTTAACTTTAACTTTAACTTTAACTTTAACTTCAACTTTAACTTTAACTTCAACTTTAACTTTAACTTTAATTTTAAATTTAACTTTAACTTTAACCTTATCTTTAACTTTAACTTTAACTTTATCTTTAACTTTAACTTTAACTTTAACTTTAACTTTAACTTTAACTTTAACTTTAACTTTAACATTAACTTTAACTTTAACTTTAACTTTAACCTTATCTTTAACTTTAACTTTAACTTTAACTTTAACTTTAACTTTAACTTTAACTTTAACTTTAACTTTAACATTAACTTTAACCTTATCTTTAACTTTAACCTTATCTTTAACTTTAACTTTAACTTTAAATTTAACTTTAACCTTATCTTTAACTTTAACTTTATCTTTAATTTTAACTTTAACTTTAACTTTAACTTAAATTTAACTTTAACTTTAATTTTAACTTTGACTTTAACTTTAACTTTAACTTTAACTTTGGCTTTAACTTTAACTTTAACTTTAACCTTAACTTTAACTTTAACTTTAACGTTAATTCTAACTTTCCCTTTAACGTTAACTCTAACTTTCCCTTTAACTTTAACTTTAAATTTAACTTTAACTTTAACCTTAAATTTAACTCTAACTTTAACCTTAACTTTAACTTTGACTTTAACTTTAACTTTCATTTTAACTTTAACTTTATTTTTAACTTTAACTTTAGCTTTAACTTTAACTTTATTTTTAACTTTAACTTTAACTTTAACTTTAAATTTAACTTTAACTTTAACTTTAACTTTAAATTTAACTTTAACTTTAACCTTAAATTTAACTTTAGCCTTAACTTTAACTTTAACTTTAACTTTCATTTTAACTTTAACTTTATTTTTAACTTAAACTTTAACTTTAACTTTAAATTTAACTTTAACTTTAACCTTAACTTTGACTTTAACTTTCATTTTAACTTTAACTTTATTTTTAACTTTAACTTTAGCTTTAACTTTAACTTTAACTTTAATTTTAATTTTAACTTTAACTTTAACTTTAACTTTATTTTTAACTTTAACTTTAACTTTAAATTTAACTTTAACTTTAACCTCAAATTTACCTTTAACCTTAACTTTAACTTTGACTTTAACTTTAACTTTCATTTTAACTTTAACTTTATTTTTAACTTTAACTTTAGCTTTAACTTTAACTTTAACTTTAATTTTAATTTTAACTTTAACTTTAACTTTAACTTTATTTTTAACTTTAACTTTAACTTTAAATTTAACTTTAACTTTAACCTCAAATTTAACTTTAACCTTAACTTTAACTTTGACTTTAACTTTAACTTTCATTTTAACTTTAACTTTATTTTTAACTTTAACTTTAGCTTTAACTTTAACTTTAACTTCAACTTCAACTTTAACTTTAACTTTAATTTTAATTTTAACTTTAACTTTAACTTTAACTTTATTTTTAACTTTAACTTTAACTTTAATTTTAACCTTAACCTTAACTTTAACTTTAACTTTAAATTTAACTTTAACTTTAACTTTAACTTTAGCTTTAACTTTAAATTTAACTTTAACTTTAACTTTCATTTTAACTTTAGCTTTATTTTTAACTTTAACTTTAGCTTTAACTTTAACTTTAACTTTAACTTTAATTTTAATTTTAACTTTAATTTTATTTTTAACTTTAGCTTTAACTTTCATTTGAACTTTAACTTTAACTTTATTTCTAACTTTAACTTTAACTTTAACTTTAGCTTTAACTTTAACTTTAACTTTAAATTTAACTTTAACTTTAACCTTAAATTTAACTTTAACTTTAACTTAAATTTAACTTTAACTTTGACTTTAACTTTAACCTTAACCTTAACCTTAACTTTAACTTTAACTTTAACTTTAACTTTAACTTTAACTTTAAATTTAACTTTAACTTTAACTTTAACTTTCAATTTAACTTTAACTTTATTTTTAACTTTAACTTTAACTTTAACTTCAACTTTAACTTTAACTTTAACCTTAACTTTAACTTTGACCTTAGCTTTAACTTTAAATTTAACTTTAACTTTAACTTTCATTTTAACTTTAGCTTTATTTTTAACTTTAACTTTAGCTTTAACTTTAACTTTAACTTTAACTTTAACTATAATTTTAATTTTAACTTTAATTTTATTTTTAACTTTAACTTTAACTTTCATTTGAAATGTAACTTTATCTTTATTTCTAACTTTAACTTTAACTTTAGCTTTAACTTTAACTTTAACTTTAAATTTAACTTTAACTTTAACCTTAAATTTAACTTTAACTTTAACTTAAATTTAACTTTAACTTTGACTTTAACTTTAACCTTAACCTTAACTTTAACTTTAACTTTAAATTTAACTTTAACTTTCAATTTAACTTTAACTTTATTTTTAACTTTAACTTTAACTTTAATTTTAACTTTAACTTCAACTTTAACTTTAACTTTAACCTTAACTTTAACTTTGACTTTGACTTTAACTTTCATTTTAACTTTATGTTTAGGCAGGATGCCTAACTTTTTCCTCATCTGTCTGCGATCCCCCCAATGCAACCCTGCGAATCGATACTCGATACTCGAATTAATTTGTAACCACCCACACCATCACCGCCACATGCATGTGCATGCATGTACATGTACGTGTATGTGTTTTTTTTGTCAGCACTCATGCATATGCATGTCGGGGTTGATGTGTGGGTGCGTTTCCCCTCCCAAACGGAGGTTTTGCGGGTCAACCGTTGTAGCTTGCTATACAACCGGCCTCTTGGATTTCAACAGCCGTACAGCACGCATCTGCCGCCAACGATCTCTGCCGTAGTCACATATTCACAAGGTAATATATTTTCCTGTATATTTGTTAGCTACCCAATAAAACATATCATTATAACGAGAAATCTCGTATTCTCCTATTTTTATTTCCACACGGTGCGCTCACCTCTCGCAAGGATCAGAAGCACCCCGGCCGAGCATTTGGTCCTTCTTCACCAGGAATTTGGAATACAGTACCTATATACAGTCCACATCACAAGATAACATAGCTGACCGCACACACTTCAGAATTCCTAACATAAAAAGTTAGCCGGAGAATTTTTGCCACAACCACAAAAAGTATATTATTTAATACCAGCGTGCAAAACACTGAGCAAGCGACAGCCAGCGGAAGCCACTGCAGCACACAAGCTACTTGCCACATAATCACCAGAACAGCAAACAGCCACAAAGTAAGTGCAATATTTCTTGCCATAATTTTTTTGGTTATAAAAAAACAATAAATAAAACAGTCTAAAAAATAAATATTCTCAGTGCCACACGCGTAGTGATTTGGTATTAAGTGCGAAAAGTGTAAAAAAAAAAATTAGTGACGAAAAGAAGGAGAAGTCCAAACGCGTAACATTAACGTTTTTAATTCCTTGTGACTATCTGGCCTGTCCCCCCACCAGCGGTAAGGCTCTCCGGACACAGCACAAGGAAGAGGTACACATAACCTCACTTTCATAGAAAATTTCACGCCATTCGATATAAATTTTCTTTTTGCATCACTTTAATTTCACTAGTTTCTTAATAAATTTTCGCACAAGATTTATTACACGTTTTTACACTTTTCGTCGAGTTCATTCCAACGCGCGCACATATTATACAATACAATCTAACTTGGAAGTGGCGAGTGGCCCCCTTTATTTACACAAAAGACATTGGTGTCGCTTCCCCCTGCTCCCTGTTTTACAGCACAAATAATCTGCAAAGTCAGACAAAAATAAACAAATTAAAAGTAATAATCAATTCTGCGTAATTTAATAGTTATTGGTTGGGTGATTCGCTCAGGTTTTCAAGTTTTATATCCCTTGATTAATTCGCTTTCCACTTTTAATCCATGAACATGGAATCATATATTAGATTGGCCGATCGAATAATCGAATTCGAGGCCGATTTTAATGACATCAATGCGGCTCTGCATACTGTACACACTCTTGCAATACAGCAAAAAGAGTTGCAAGCTAAGTGGGAAAAAGCACAGAACGTCCTAGAGGAGTTGCTTGGCTCTGACACGCTCGACGCAAAGAAAATTGCAGCGGTCAAGATCAAGCATAAAGCGGCATATGCCGTATTCTTGCGATGCATGTCGAACATGGCTGAACTTCAAGCCAAATTGAAGGAGGAAAAAGATAGGGCCGTCAAACCTGAGGGAGAACGCGCGCGCGAATACAGTATCCGCCTGCCAGCTTGTGATACTGAGGTGTTCAAGGGCGACTACCTATCTTGGCCAACGTTTCGTGACCTGTTCACGGCCATCTACAAAAACAACAGTCGCCTAAGCCCGGTAGAAAAGTTGTTCCACCTCAACCAAAAAACCTAAGGTGAGGCAAAAGACATTGTCAAGAAATGTCCTTTGACAAATGAAGGCTTCGAAACAGCCTGGAAAAACCTATGTGAGGGATACGAGAATAAACGGTTTCTCGTAAACTCACAACTACAAATTTTGTTTAATCTAAAAAAGATAGATAGCGAGTGCGGCAGCTCAATCAAAACCTTACAGCGCGACATAAATAATTGTTTAGCATCCTTAAAAACACATCAGATTGACGTTTCAAATTGGGATGCGATTATTACCTATTTATGTTCGACAAAATTACCTGAGAATACGTTGGCTCTATGGGAGCAGAGCATCGACCACAAAACGGACATATCCAAGTGGGAGGATATGGACAAATTCTTGTCAAATCGTTTTCAGACACTTGAAACCGTGTCTGGTTTTACAGGGAATGCCACTTCTAAAGTGCAAAAATCAAATGCGTCGCGCCAGTCGACAGAAACCCCTACAAAAAGACTTGGTGCTTTTCAAACAAAAGTAACCAAGCAAACAACAAAATCAATATGTAAAATGTGCAAATCTACGGAGCACAGATTACGCAACTGTTCACGTTTTTGCGATTTAAACCCAGTAGAAAGGATTAAATTCGTCAAATCCATAAATGGCTGCCTGAATTGTTTATCCCCAGGACACACAGTGACGAGGTGCACCAGTTCATACAACTGCTCCAAATGCCACTCTCGTCACCACACGCTCCTGCATGCGGACACACTTCAGCAACCGGCGGTGCGCAACCCGTTCAAAGATGCGGATAATACCCCACCAACTTCGGTACAGGCACGGAAAAGACAGGAATCGGGACGGCCACCTTCTTCTACGAACCAGAATGTCAAATCATGCCATGCCAATTCCAGCACAGGTGTGCTATTAGGATCTGCTCGCGTACACATTCACCATAATGGTACCGACTTCTCCGCGCGGGCATTAATTGATTCTGGGTCTGAATGTTCCTTTATAACTGAAAGACTGAAACGCAGGATCAATTTGCCAGCGAGGAAAATGCATGCCCATGTTTCAGGCATCACAAATGCGGTGTCAGCTCAGGTGAAAGAAGCATCCAACATCGAATTACGTTCACCAGTGGATCCCTGCTAGAGCCTACACCCGTACTAGTTCTAGCGAAACTCACTGGGAATCTTCCATCCTGCCATATCAACGCAATGACTATGCAGGCATTCCCAGACTTGGTTTTGGCAGACAAGAGGTTCTACGTCAACGAAGACGTAGACCTCATACTTGGCGGAGACATATATCCCCAAATTATAATGAACGGTATAAAAAAGAATGTGCTAAACACACTCTTAGCCCAAGAGACAGTGTTCGGTTGGATACTAACCGGTCGTATCGAATCACCGAATCCAACGAAGAGCATTATGTCATTCCACAACGAGGTTGCGTTAGACAACCAACTCAAAGCTTTCTGGGAGGTAGAAAATGTACCCAAAAATAAAATATTAAATGAGGATGAAAGGTACTGCGAACAACTATTTAAAGAAACAACGCAGCGAAGTGAGAATGGAAGGTACAACGTGTCACTACCATTCCGGCAGGATTACCCTAACAATATTAACTTAGGACCATCCCTGAAGCGTGCATGCTCTCAATTCTTCCGGAATGAGGGGCGGCTAATAAAAAACCCAGATTTAGGTAAAGAATATGTTCGAGTGTTGTCAGAATATGAAACACTCGAACATATGAGAAAATTGAAAAAGAATATCCAATCCGACGATTCGGATCATTACTTCCTGCCCCACCACGCCGTTGTAAAAGCAGAAAGTACAACCACCAAGGTACGCGTAGTATTTAACGCCTAGAGCCCTACGGCCAACGGTAATAGCTTAAACGATATTCTCCTCCCAGGCCCAGTTCTACAAGCCGATCTACCCATCCTTATCTTACGTTGGAGACTATACCGTTTCGTCTTCAATAGCGACATCGAAAAGATGTATCAACAAAATTGGGTGAACGAAAATCACACCAAATTTCAACCTATTGTGCATCGCACGTCCCCGAATGACCCTATTAGTCTTTACGAATAAAAGACGGTTACCTTCGGAGTGAATTGCGCTCCACATCTCGCGATAAGAACGCTCCTACAACTGGCAGACGACGTGTCAAATACACACCCTACAGCGGCTAACATACTACGAGAATACATGTATGTAGATGACGTGTTAGCGGGTGGACATACGATCACATCGACTATTAAAGCCGGAGATGAAATTCGTCAAGTTCTACACTAAGCGGGCTTTCCACTTCGCAAATGGACATCCAATTCAGATGACATTCTAAGGGACATCCCCAAAGCAGACCTGCTCAATGAAAACTTCCTGGCATTCGAAGATACCAGTTCAGTTAAAGCGTTAGGCATTCGATGGAATGCCCTCTCCGATTTATTTTATTTTAACGCAGGAACCATGGAAAATGGCGAAAATATCACCAAACGAGCAGTCCTATCCGCTATAGCCAAACTTTTCGACCCTTTAGGCTGGCTTGCGCCAGTGGTCATTGTGGCAAAATACTCATGCAGAGTATTTGGTTAGAAGGCACCGCTTGGGACGACCCAGTGTCGAGCAGTACGCTGGAACGATGGAAAACCTTCACCGACCAATACCATGAAATCGATAAAATCAGGATACCTAGATGGGTCAACTTTTCTCCAGGAACCGACATCGAGATCCATGGATTTTGTGATTCATCCGAGAAGGCTTATGCAGCAGCCGTTTACATGCGTGTCAAAACGGATGATAACGTCTGCACAAACCTGCTTCTAGCCAAAACCCGAGTAGCCCCAGTGAAAACCCTTTCTCTTCCACGGTTGGAGCTTTGCGGAGCCGTGCTGTTAGCGGAAATCACCGAATCCATTTTCAGAAACCTTAAATTGGGACCAGTGAGAGTTCACCTTTGGACGGATTCAACGATCGTTCTCGCATGGATAAGGAAACCGCCTTGTTCCTGGTCAACCTTCGTCGCACATCGGATCACCCAGATCATCGACATGGTCAGAAATAAGGACGGGCTGCACGTGAACTCAGAGTCCAACCCAGCAGATTTAGGCAGCAGAGGATTACCTGGGTCTGAATTGGTCAACAATTCGTTGTGGTGGCAGGGACCTTCTTGGCTGCAAGAAAACACTTCCCAATGGCCAGCACAAGAAAGTGACTACATCACCTCCGTAGAGGAAAAGAGGGCGAAGACCTGCGCAACAACAACAGTAAATACTACCGATGTTCTCCAACGCTTTTCAGACCTACCTAGGGCTTTACGGGTGCTCTCATACGTTATGAAGTTCTACCGAAGAACTCACCCCAAAACAAAAAAATCATTTCAGGTCAAGTCACCTTTAATCTCTCCTGATGACCCAACTCTTAATTAAAATCTATCAGAAACAACACTATAGTTCCGAATATAGTGATCTAAAGGCCGGAAAACCAATTGCAGGGAAAAGTGCAATACTCTCACTTAATCCCTATCTAGACCAACATGGCATCATTCGGGTAGGAGGGCGACTCGGGGCGTCAAAGGACTTAGCTTTTAATGAACGCCACCCAATCCTCCTCCCATACAACTGCCGGTTATCCCGTCTGACAGTCCTAATGTTTCATCAACAAAGTCTGCATGGGGAAAACCAACTCATGTTACGTCTGATACGCACCCAATACTGGATACCTAACATCAAAACCATGATTAGGGCAACAATTCACAATTGCAAAGTTTGCACTGTACACCGAAAGCGTGCTCAGACCCAACTTATGGGTATTCTCCCTCGCGAACGCACGACATTCAGCCGTGCATTCACGAATACTGGAGTCGACTTCGCCGGACCCTTCGACATTAAAAGTTACCGCGGCAGAGGGTGTCGACTATCCAAAGGCTATGTCTGCCTTTTCGTGTGTTGTTCCACACGAGCGATTCATCTGGAAGCCACTACTGACCTCAGCATCCCATCATTTCTTGCGGCTTTTGCCCGTTTTATATCTAGACGCGGATGTCCCAAAAACGTCTACTCCGACAACGGTACAAACTTTGTCGGAGCTTCACGATCCCTACGATCGGAATTTAAAACTTTCATTTCACAAGCCCGAGACAATGCTGTCTCGAAGTACAGCCACCAGTCACTCACTTGGCATTTCATCCCTGCGGGCGCTCCCCACATGGGAGGGCTGTGGGAGGCTGGAGTGAAAAGCTTCAAAAGCCACTTCAAAAAGATAGCCTCACCACACAAATTCACATTCGAGGAATTCCATACACTCATTTGCCGCATCGAGGCATGCCTTAACTCGCGGCCGCTCAGCCCGGCGTCCAATGACCCGACGGACCTAGAGCCACTTACCCCAGGCCATTTCCTCACTGGCAGCCATCTACTGGCTCCGCCAGAGCCAGATGCTAGTGAGAGCCCTGCCTCGATGATCAATCGATGGCAGAAACTCAAAACCCTCCATCACACTTTCTGCAAACGATGGAAGGTGGAATATCTATCCGATCTTCAAAAACGAGTGAAGTGGAAGCATCCCAAAGAAAATATAAAAGTGGGAAATGTCGCTGTCCTCAAAGAGGACAACTTATCTCCCAACGAATGGAGGTTAGGTCGAGCCGTCAATGTACACCCCGGCGAAGATAACCGAGTTCGCGTAGTTGACCTCATAACTGAGAAGGGTCAAGTCAGACGACCTTTGGTCAAACTGATCCTTCTTCCAACGGAGGAGATGGATTGTGAAAAGGCCAAGAGCTCCTCATAACAATCCCTCCGTTTCTCTCCCTCCTTTCCGAACTCCACCTCCCTATCGATAATCCACCAAAAACCCAGCTCTCGTTCACCCGGAACGAGGCCAACCAACAACCCTAATGCAGATTCCCCATCTGCCACAAAACACTTATTTTTGAATTTTCAAAAATTAAACTCCAAGTTCACTCGCTTACCCCGGAGCGAGGACACCACAAAATTCCAAATTCAATTCAATTTCAAAAATTAACCCAAATTCACTCGCTCTCTCCGAGCGAGGATCACAAAACTCCTACGCCATCGGCCAAATACACGAGGCCAACAATAAAAATAAAATTTGCAATACACATCATCATTCGAATCATGTTGAACATAGGTATCATGGAAAGTACCGATACCAAGCAATCGTGCACTGTCGTAACACATGATCATACGAAACCTAAACCGATTCAACATTCATCGTTCAACGTCAAAAACTCTACCAGTAAATCGACTCCCGAAAAAATTTCATTAGTCAATAATGGAAATACCAGAACAAAATGTACTCATTGCGCATGTTATCTTACCCATTTAAAGAATTTTTGAAGCCAAGAGTTGAAGCCGATCAACCACTCATTTATTTAATAAGAGGGGGAGTAAAATGGACTCTCACTATTATGGGAGAGTTCATGCAGCCTTATTTAATAAACCCAGCGCATGTTTTTTAATATTAATTTATATAAACTAAAAATGAAATAAGTAAATATCGGAATATCCTAGATCTGTCACGCAATAAGATTACAAGTGTGCCCCCAGAAGTTGGCACACTTTGATAAATTTACATCAAAATCAAATTTCACAACTTTCGGTAGAGATTGCAGCGTGTCCCAATGCAGAGCAGTCACCCCCGCATACGGAAGGGAATGAAAAGAGAGCAAAACCCAGGCCGTTATTATATAGAGTCAGGGAAGTTAAAGGGGTAGACTGAATGGCCGTTTAGTGAGGTACTCACATAGACGGAATGAGCTCACAGTGTTGGTAGGAGCTCGATCAGCGACCAAACTTTCAAATAATCCCGCCCACAAAATGCTTTACGTTGTGATATTACATTAGTCCCACAACAGTAAGCCGTGTCGTCATGAGATTGAAGAAAATAAAGCGATTGCCGTTCCGATACGTAAATACTTATAGTAAAATAATTAAAAGTACATGAGGTATCGCTTAACCGTTTTAAGCTAATCTCGCATAGAAATCCATCCAGAAAGGAATATAAAGTAGGGCAAATCTTTAGGGTTACAATTTGATAAGACCTAACTTTCGCAACCCATACTCAATAAATTTCAAAAAACCTCTAAATCAAATTAAATTACTTTATGTACAGCAATCAACTTACATCGGAATATTTAAGAACGCCTTCATCATTTACGCCACACAGAGCTATTGCACCAAATTCCAGATCCCTATTTAAATAATATTTTAAAACATTACGTTCAATCTTAAATAAAAGTGAAAATATACCTGCTTTGAGCAGATTAAGAAAGGCATCCTGAATTATTTCACACGGCAAATATCGACAATCCCCCTCTTCAACCAGCGGCTCCTTGATCGGTGTAACATGTCCTAAATCACCCATAAGTTGTTATACATTCTGCGTTCCTTAACTCCTCATATCTTCCATCCATCCAATCTTCATAGTACTCTTTCGTAAGTGCTGCTTTATGGGAAGGTACTTTGGTGAGGAATGTATTGCCAGATTCCAAATCCAGGTGCGCCAGACCATCAGAATGTACACAACCTAGACTTTCGGCAACATGTAATAACAAGATTCTCAATTCCGATTCAACAAGAAAATGTGTTCGTATTAGCAATAGTAACCTGCTACAATCACAATATTCATTCTGTATTAACATATGCTTATCTTCTGCCCATGCAGAATAATAACGTACTACATTGTCATGTGTGCCCCATACTGCAGGTGCCCACACTTCGTTTAAAGCCCCCTTGCAGAATAATAACGTACTACATTGTCATGTGTGCCCCATACTGCAGGTGCCCACACTTCGTTTAAAGCCCTCTTTTTCGAAAAAAAAACTGCCTGCTACCGGTTAACCAAGTTATTCCCTGAATAAATAATTGTTTTACGGAAATTCATCCAGGTAAACCTAAATTCAACCTTATATATATATATACTTTCATCTTCAATGCCACGCACCTTAACACGATGTGGCTTACGCTCATCGTAATCAGAATAAACGCTCCTTTGGCCCTCCATTGCACTGAGCGATTGTGGTAAGCTGGTGCCATTATCACTTTCACGGCCATCACGGGAGGAGTGCAGATAGATATGGTTGCTAGCAGGAGTTTCAGTATTTGTTGCTTTGAATCAGCAGCTATGTTATCAGCAACATTGCTACTTGATGTCGCTACAGGGACTGCAGTTGCACCCACCTCAGTATCTGTTGTATTTAAATTAAGTATAGTATTGTATACTACGTTCAATACATTGCCTAACCGATTGCCAAATACGTTAGGCCGCTACAACGTTACCCTTTATCGAAGTATGACGCAAAACGTTAAAAGCTCTATTATTTTTAATAAGAAAATCTAAATGTGGTGCATTATATACCAGCTCAACAACTTCGGTGCTTTCTTGCATCATGCAACGCCGTATCATCAGAGGAATATTGAATATTTACAGCGGCACCATACTGTAACAACTCGCGTACGCAGTGGAGAGTTTCCTTTGTGCTCATTTCTATATAACCGCCGATATCCAACTTCATCAACTTCGAATTATACCGTAGGGACAAATTCGAAAGTTTATGATTTTCCAACTTTTCATTCCCCCACATATCATTCATTGTAATATTTCATTATACAATCTAAACTAGCATGTGGTATCAAGTCCCTCCCATCCGATTGAGATAATCTGCAAACATAGCGTAACTCTTCTCTATTACGTTCCAAACACCATGGTAGAAGGAAAAATCTCCCTCCATTTGGCAAAAAACATTTCCCAACAAACGAAAAATAAGTTCCTTTGTCGAACAAACCGAGATCTCCGACCATTTCTGAACAATGCGTAGTTATAGTAGAATCAAGTTAAGATTTAACCTCTGGTTCACAAACCCTGTATGAATCCAATAATAGAGAGGACTCTTTTCTTAGCATATTGCCGAATTTAATATATTCGCCAGACGAAAATTGTAAATTGATTATATGCTCAATTAAGTTTATGCTTTAATCCAAATCATATAGATTCAATAAAACGTTTGGTTCAATTAATTCCGTTAGATAGTCTAACTTATTAATAACGACAAATAATATTGAATCTTAATCAAATTGTAAATAAATTTCTCCCATTGTCTCAACCGATTTACCCAAATCTCTCTTTACCCAAAATGTCCTAACTTCCAAACACCCGCGAATGTTATGTTTCTCTGAGATAATGGAACCCGCATACTTAATGATGGCCTTGGCTAAGCGTACTCTGAAGAAAATATATACAGCGCTTCTTGTGCGCGCACATACAACGCTGAATAATGACTTGAATTTAGAGAATTTATATCAGCTCAACTTTACAATAGAACACGCATAATTGCAGGTTGATTGCCGAAAGCAGCGTAATGAAGAGCAGAACCACCCTCCTTGTCTGCCACATTTTCATGAGCGCCTTTTATTTATAACATATTTCACTCATAGTGCTGCGAAATGTGCGTCTTTGGAACCCGACACTACATACAACTCTACAAACTCAGTCCAAAGATACACCTCAGCATTGATGTCATGCGTAGCTGAACGGTTGCGTGCTATCTCGGACTGAGAATCCTTGGCCAAGATATTGAGGATAGTGGCGAAGCCCGATATGGTTGCTTGTTATTGTTAGTGCGTGTGATGACTATGTCAGAATCACAATTCAATTTTTCAGGCGGCAACCAATGGAATTTAAAATTTTTGTTATTGTGTCTATTACACAAATGTTTTGATGGAACGGTGGAAGCGTTATATGTCTTTAGCTTCTTCGTTGAAGTAAAATTCGTTTTAAATAATTATGCGCTCACCTCACGTGAATGTTTTGACACATTTTGACTGTGCAGGCACATAAGGTAAATCCTAAAATTGGATATTACAATCCAAGGGCAGGGCACTAATCCTCCATAATATGTAAGTAATATGCGCAAATTATCATCTATTGCGATCGAGATACCAAAAACCTGCAAAGAGAAAATACATTAATATATGCGTTAAGGGGCATCGCAAAGGTGTGGCAACCGACAGCGCCGCCAACGCCGCAGTTGGAGCACCCCTTTGCGATGCGTTACACACGATAAAAAAAAACAAAGTTGATACATCAAATAGATAGCTCCACGTTCGGAATCTCCACCAGAATCACCTGAAAAGAAAAAGTTTAATTATCAATAAGTTCTCAACCATATTTTTTAATTGAATATTAAATTTTACTTACCCTTATTCTGCATCCAATGATCACCAAACGATTGTACTACGGCCACGCGCCGTAGTAAAAAGAATGAAGCAACGGAAAAAAATCTTTCGATTAGTCCCGTTTGTTTCAATTCTGAGGAATTTACATTCTATACACGGGTGTGTATGAATGTGCGCACTTTTTTGTCTTTGCTGCTGGTAAATATCTACCAGTGCACGGAGTTTTTAAAAAGCAAAATGTTGGTAGACGAAAAATGGTACTAAAAGTTTCAGGAAAACAATAACTACAGTTTAAATTTGTACCAAAAAATTTCCAATTTATTGTAAAACAAGCAAATCAAATAAATCACACACCAAAACGTCTAACTACCACAATAATTCTCCAATGAACCAAAAATATTGCCACAAAATAACCGATTTCGGCATGTTATTCGGAGAAGTATTCTCACACACAAAAAAAAAACAAAAACCCACGCCGTCATTTCCGTTTTGAATTTCGGCACAACTCTGTTCAAATTTCGTTGGGGTGGTTAGTGTAACCGCCTAATATTAGTTGGTTGTGCTCAACATTTCATTACGTTACAAAATGATCACAGTATTTGTCCCAATGCGACAATGCTGAAATATTGGTAGATTTTGGGCCTCGGTGGCAGTAGTAGTAGAAAATGAAAATGGGCCATAAAAGATAGTAAACCTACCAATGCGGTAAAGTCCGTGCACTGACTGTCCATGTACTTATACCAACGTAGGTACATATATCTGCTTATTTTTTTAGTGCTGCGCCAGATGACGCACGCTGGTACCGAAAACCCGCAAAAGAAACAAAAGCGCGGTCGGCCTTTTTGACCAATACTGACACCTCGGGCAGTCCGAAAACATACTTACGCACAAAAATAAAGGCAGAAACCTAATTCAAAATTAATTACACCCTCATTCACAAAAAAAAAAAACAAAAATTTTTTTTGATTTTTTTAAATTTTTTTTGCCGTCGGTACTGCTTGTTTTTCTGGCTGGGGGGCAGGACTCGTTGTTTTCAACAACAAAAATCACAAACCGTCATAATTATGGCTTCGATACAAAAACAATCCGAGTACCGAAATGAAAAGGTCCCGAAATGAGATAAAAATCAGCTTTTTCTACTGGCTTAGTGTGCTACTGCCCCAGTGACCTAGTTTTTTCAAGGGCAAGCAAATACATATATGCATATATATATATATATATATTCGCACGCCACAAACTCACCATACCAGCTATCAGCTGACCAATAAATACACGACAGGGTTGCATGGTACATTTAGCATAATGGTACGTGCAGATAGAACGCGTCGTTGAGAACGCATCGCCAATCTGCATGCCAGCACCGGCAGTTGGTACACTTTCGAATTTAATTACGATTTGCGCTATTCGTCATGAGCTGTCGCATAAAATTAAATCCATACCTTCGTCGGCTCCTACGCTTCGTTTTAAACTCGTTTTACTCATCTTTTTTAACATACGTTTTGTAATAAAACACTGCCGTTTCACCCAACCAACCTCACGGTCACTCGCACTGGCACCTCAAAAGATGCCACACCTCCTCCAACAAAAAAGGCAGTCGCTCCGAGAGCGACACGATACATTAGACGCTGGAACGGAGACCTCGGCCTCTTCTTCCAGCCCAGAAAAACCTAAACAAAAATATGCGAGTGTGGAACGGAGACTTCGGCCTCTTCGTCCAACCAAACAAAAATAATGCGAATCCGGAACGGAGACCTCGGCCTCTTCGTCCAACAAAAAAAAAAAATTGCCAGTCTGGAACGGAGACCTCGGCCTCTTCGTCCAGCACTATTGACCTTCCACGTCATATCACTTTATGGATTCTATATATATCTAAGAATTATGTATAATCAAAGGCAAGAAATATTCACTTTCCTCCACTTCTAATGTTTATTTTCATCCTAGCTTAGGTGGCATGCTGAGCAAGTCGGACGAACTCCTCATTTAGATTAAGTTTAGTGTGTAAGTCTTATATTCATTTTTCTCGCTTCAGCGGAGGTCATTGGCGGAAAACGATGTTGCGTATCGCAAGGGGGGCCGGCATGTTTAGGCAGGATGCCTAACTTTTTCCGCATCTGTCTGCGATCCCCCCAATGCAATTCTGCGAATCGATACTCGATACTCGAATTAATTTGTAACCACCCACACCATCACCGCCACATGCATGTGCATGCATGTACATGTACGTGTATGTGTTTTTTTTGTCAGCACTCATGCATATGCATGTCGGGGTTGATGTGTGGGTACCTTTCCCCTCCCAAACGGAGGATTTTGCGGGTCAACGGTTGTAGCTTGCTATAAAACCGGCCTCTTGGATTTCAACAGCCGTACAGCACGCATCTGCCGCCAACGATCTCTGCCGTAGTCACATATTCACAAGGTAATATATTTTCCTGTATATTTGTTAGCTCGCAAGGATCAGAAGCACCCCGGCCGAACACTTTAACTTTCATTTTAACTTTAACTTTATTTTTAACTTTAACTTTAACTTTAACCTTAACCTTAACTTTAACTTTAACTTTAACTTTAACTTTAACTTTAACTTTAACTTTAACTTTAACTTTAACTTTAACTTTAACTTTAACTTTAACTTTAACTTTATCTTTAACTTTAATTTTATTTTTAACTTTAACTTTAACTTTAACTTTAACCTTAGCTTTAACTTTAACTTTAAATTTAACTTTAACTTTAACTTTAAATTTAACTTTAACTTTAAATTTAACTTTAACTATAACTTTAACTTTAACTTTAACTTTAACTTTAACTTTAACTTTAACTTTAACTTTCACTTTGACTTTAACTTTAACTTTAATTTTCCCTTTAACTTTAACTTTAACTTTCCCTTTAACTTTACCTTTCACTTTAACTTTAGCTTTAACTTTAACTTTAACTTTAACTTTAAATTTATCTTTAACTTTAACTTCAACTTCAACTTTAACTTTAACTTTAACTTTAACTTTAACTTTAACTTTAACTTTAACTTTAACTTTAACTTTAACTTTAACTTTAACTTTAACTTTAACTTTAACTTTAACTTTAACTTTAACTTTCACTTTAACTTTAACTTTAACTTTCCCTTTAACTTTAACTTTAACTTTCCCTTTAACTTTACCTTTAACTTTAACTTTAGCTTTAACTTTAACTTTAACTTTAACTTTAACTTTAAATTTATCTTTAACTTTAACTTTAACTTTAACTTCAACTTCAACTTTAACTTTAACTTTAACTATAATTTTAACTTTACTTTAACTTTAACTTTAACTTTCACTTTAACTTTAACTTTAACTTTCCCTTTAACTTTAACTTTAACTTTCCCTTTAACTTTAACTTTAACTTTAACTTTAACTTCAACTTCAACTTCAACTTTAACTTTAACTTTAAATTTATCTTTAACTTTAACTTCAACTTCAACTTCAACTTTAACTTTAACTTTAACTTTAACTTTAACTTTAACTTTAACTTTAACTTTAACTTTAACTTTAACTTTAACTTTAACTTTAACTTTAATTTTAACTTTAACTTTAACTTTAACTTTAACTTTAACTTTAACTTTATCTTTAACTTTAACTTTAACTTTAACTTTAACTTTAACTTTAACTTTAACTTTAACTTTAACTTTAACTTTAACTTTAACTTTAACTTTAACTTTAACTTTAACTTTAACTTTAACTTTAACTTTAACTTTAATTTTAACCTTAACTTTAACTTAAACTTTAACTTTAATTTTAAATTTAACTTTGACTTTAACTTTAGCTTTAACTTTAACTTTAACTTTATCTTTAACTTTATCTTTAACTTTAATTTTAACTTTAACTTTAACTTTAACTTAAACTTTAACTTTAATTTTAAATTTAACTTTGACTTTAACTTTAGCTTTAACTTTAACTTTAACTTTAACTTTAACTTTAACTTTTACTTTAACTTTAACTTTAACCTTAACTTTAACTTTAACTTTAACTTTAACTTTAACTTTAACTTTAACTTTAACTTCAACTTTAACTTTAAGTTTAACTTTAACTTTAACTTTAACTTTAAATTTAACTTTAACTTTAACTTTAACCTTAAATTTAACTTTAACTTTGACTTTAACTTTAACTTTCATTTTAACTTTAACTTTATTTTTAACTTTAACTTTAGCTTTAACTTTAACTTTAACTTTATTTTTAACTTTAACTTTAATTTTAACTTTAACTTTAAATTTAACTTTAACTTTACCTTTACCTTTAACTTTAACTTTAACTTTAACTTTCCCTTTAACTTTAACTTTAACTTTAACTTTAACTTTAACTTTAACTTTAACTTTAACTTTAACTTTAACTTTAACTTTAACTTTAACTTTAACTTTAACTTTAACTTTAACTTTAACTTTAACTTTAACTTTAACTTTAACTTTAACTTTAACTTTAACTTTAACTTTAACTTTAACTTTAACTTCAACTTCAACTTTAACTTTAACTTTAACTTTAACTTTAACTATAACTTTAACTTTAACTTTAACTTTAACTTTAACTTTAATTTTAACTTTAACTTTAACTTTAACCTTATCTTTAACTTTAATTTTAACTTTAACTTTAATTTTAACTTTAACTTTAACTTTAACTTTAACTTTAACTTTAACTTAAATTTAACTTTAACTTTAACTTTGACTTTAACTTTAACTTTAACTTTAACTTTAACTTTAACTTTAACTTTAACTTTAACTTTAACTTTAACTTTAACTTTAACTTTAACTTTAACTTTAACTTCAACTTTAACTTTAACTTTAACTTCAACTTTAACTTTAACTTTAACTTTCAATTTAGCTTTAACTTTATTTTTAACTTTAACTTTAACTTTAACTTTAACTTTAACTTTAACTTTAACTTTAACTTTAACTTTAACCTTAACTTTAGCTTTAACTTAAACTTTAACTTTAACTTAAACTTTAGCTTTAACTTAACTTTAACTTTAACTTTAAACTTAACTTTAAATTTAACTTTGACTTTGACTTTAACTTTCATTTTTACTTTAACTTTCATTTTAACTTTAACTTTATTTTTAACTTTAACTTTAACTTTAACTTTAAATTTAACTTTAACTTTAACTTTATTTTTAACTTTAGCTTTAGCTTTAACTTTAACTTTAACTTCAACTTTAACTTTAACTTCAACTTTAACTTTAACTTTAATTTTAATTTTATTTTTAACTTTAACTTTAACTTTGACTTTAACTTTAACTTTATTTTTAACTTTAACTTTAACTTTAACTTTAACTTTAACTTTAACCTTAACTTTAGCTTTAACTTAAACTTTAACTTTAACTTAAACTTTAGCTTTAACTTTAACTTTAAACTTAACTTTAACTTTAACTTTGACTTTGACTTTAACTTTCATTTTGACTTTAACTTTCATTTTAACTTTAACTTTATTTTTAACTTTAACTTTAACTTTAAATTTAACTTTAACTTTAACTTTAACTTTTACTTTATTTTTAACTTTAACTTTAGCTTTAACTTTAACTTTAACCTTAACTTTAACTTTAACTTTAACTTTAAATTTAACTTTAACTTTAACCTTAAATTTAACTTTAACTTTAACCTTAGCTTTAACTTTGACTTTAACTTTAACTTTAATTTTAACTTTAACTTTATTTTTAACTTTAACTTTAGCTTTAGCTTTAACTTTAACTTTAACTTCAACTTTAACTTTAGCTTTAACTTTAACTTTAACCTTAACTTTAACTTTAACTTTAACTTTAAATTTAACTTTAACTTTAACCTTAAATTTAACTTTAACTTTAACCTTAGCTTTAACTTTGACTTTAACTTTAACTTTATTTTTAACTTTAACTTTAGCTTTAACTTTAACTTCAACTTTAACATTAACTTTAACTTTAAATTTAACCTTAAATTTAACTTTAACTTTAACCTTAGCTTTAACTTTGACTTTAACTTTAACTTTAATTTTAACTTTAACTTTAACTTTCATTTTAACTTTAATTTTAACTTTATTTTTAACTTTAACTTTAACTTTAGCTTTAACTTTAACTTTAACCTTAACTTTAACTTTAACTTTAACTTTAACTTTAAATTTAACTTTAACTTTAACCTTAAATTTAACTTCAACTTTAACCTTAGCTTTAACTTTGACTTTAATTTTAACTTTAATTTTAACTTTAACTTTATTTTTAATTTTAACTTTAGCTTTAACTTTAACTTTAACTTTAACTTCAACTTTAACTTTAACTTTAACTTTAATTTTAATTTTAATTTTAACTTTAACTTTATCTTTAACTTTAACTTTAACGTTATTTTTAACTTTAAATTTAACTTTAACTTTAACTTTAAATTTAACTTTAACTTTAACTTTAACTTTAACTTTAACTTTAACTTTAACTTTAACTTAAACTTTAACTTTAACTTTAACTTTAAATTTAACTTTAACTTTAACTTTCAATTTAACTTTAACTTTATTTTTAACTTTAACTTTAACTTTAACTTTAACTTTAACTTTGACTTTAACTTTAACCTTAACTTTAACTTTGACTTTGACTTTAACTTTCATTTTAACTTTAACTTTCATTTTAACTTTAACTTTATTTTTAACTTTAACTTTAACTTTAAATTTAACTTTAACTTTAACTTTAACTTTAACTTTAACTTTAACTTTAACTTTAAATTTAACTTTAACTTTAACTTTAAATTTAACTTTAACTTTAACGTTCAATTTAACTTTAACTTTATTTTTAACTTTAACTTTAACTTTAACTTTAACTTTAACTTTGACTTTAACTTTAACCTTAACTTTAACTTTAACTTTGACTTTGACTTTAACTTTCATTTTAACTTTAACTTTCATTTTAACTTTAACTTTATTTTTAACTTTAACTTTAACTTTAAATTTAACTTTAACTTTAACTTTAACTTTAACTTTAACTTTAACTTTAAATTTAACTTTAACTTTTACTTTTACTTTAACTTTAACTTTAACTTTCAATTTAACTTTAACTTTATTTTTAACTTTAACTTTAACTTTAGCTTTAACTTTAACTTTAACTTTAACTTTAACTTTAACTTTAACTTTAACTTTAACTTTAACTTTAACTTTAACATTATCTTTAACTTTAACTTTAACTTTATCTTTAACTTTAACTTTAACTTTAACTTTAATTTTAACTTTAACTTTAACTTTAACTTTAACCTTATCTTTAACTTTAATTTTAACTTTAACTTTAACTTTAACTTTAATTTTAACTTTAACTTTAACTTTAACTTTAACTTTAACTTTAACTTTAACTTTCACTTTAACTTTAACTTTAACTTTCCCTTTAACTTTAACTTTAACTTTAACTTTCCCTTTAACTTTACCTTTAACTTTAACTTTAGCTTTAACTTTAACTTTAAATTTAACTTTAACTTTAACTTTAACTTTAAATTTAACTTTAACTTTAACTTTAAATTTAACTTTAACTTTAACTTTAACTTTCAATTTAACTTTAACTTTATTTTTAACTTTAACTTTAACTTTAACTTTAACTTTAACTTTGACTTTAACTTTAACCTTAACTTTAACTTTAACTTTGACTTTGACTTTAACTTTGATTTTAACTTTAACTTTCATTTTAACTTTAACTTTATTTTTAACTTTAACTTTAACTTTAACTTTAAATTTAACTTTAACTTTAACTTTAAATTTAACTTTAACTTTAACTTTAACTTTAACTTTAACTTTAAATTTAACTTTAACTTTAACTTTCAATTTAACTTTAACTTTATTTTTAACTTTAACTTTAAATTAAACTTTAACTTTAACTTTAAATTTAACTTTAACTTTAACTTTAACTTTAAATTTAACTTTAAATTTAACTTTAACTTTAACTTTCAATTTAACTTTAACTTTATTTTTAACTTTAACTTTAACTTTAACTTTGACTTTGACTTTAACCTTAACTTTAACTTTAACTTTAACTTTAACTTTGACTTTGACTTTAACTTTCATTTTAACTTTAACTTTCATTTTAACTTTAACTTTAACTTTAACTTTAAATTTAACTTTAACTTTAACTTTAACTTTAAATTTAACTTTAACTTTAACTTAAAATTTAACTTTAAATTTAAGTTTAACTTTAACTTTCAATTTAACTTTAACTTTATTTTTAACTTTAACTTTACTTTAGCTTTAACTTTAACTTTAACTTTAACTTTAAATTTGACTTTAATTTTAGCTTTAACTTTAACTTTAACTTCAACTTTAGCCTTAACTTTATCTTTAACTTTAACTTTAACTTTAACTCTAATTTTAACTTTAACTTTAACTTTAACTTTAACTTTACCTTTAACTTTAACTTTAACTTTAACTTCAACTTTAACTTTAAATTTAACTTTAACTTTAACTTTAACTTTAACCTTAAATTTAACTTTAACTTTAACTTTAATTTTAACTTTAACTTTAACTTTAACTTTAACTTTAACTTTAACTTTAACTTTAACTTTAACTTTAACTTTAACTTTAACTTTAACTTTAACTTTAACTTTAAATTTTAACTTTAACTTTAACGTTAACTTTAACTTTAACTTTGACTTTAACTTTAACTTTCAATTTAACTTTAACTTTATTTTTAACTTTAACTTTAACTTTAACTTTAACTTTAACTTTAACTTTAACTTTAACTTTAACTTTAACTTTAACTTTAACTTTAACTTTAACTTTAACTTTAACTTTAACTTTAACTTTAACTTTAACTTTAACTTTAACTTTAACTTTAACTTTAACTTTAACTGTAACTGTAACTTTAACTTTAACTTTAACTTTAACTTTAACTTTAACTTTAACTTTAAATTTAACTTTAACTTTAACTTTAACTTTAACTTTCCCTTTAACTTTAACTTTAACTTATCTTTAACTTTGGCTTTAACTTTAACTTTAACTTTAACTTTATCTTTAACTTTAACTTTAACTTTAACTTTAACTTTAACTTTAACTTTAACTTTAACTTCAACTTTAACATTAAATTTATCTTTAACTTTAACTTTAACTTTAACTTTAACTTTAACTTTAACCTTAACTTCAACTTTAACTTTAACTTTAACTTTAAATTTAACTTTAACTTTAATTTTAACTTTAACTTTAACTTTAACTTTAACTTTAACTTTAACTCTAACTTTAACTTTAACTTTAATTTAACTTTAACTTTAACTTTAACTTTAACTTTAACTTTAACTTGAACTTTAACTTTAACTTTAACTTTAACTTTAAATTTAACTTTAGCTTTAATTTTAACCTTAAATTTAACTTTAACTTTAACTTTAATTTTAATTTTAACTTTAACTTTAAATTTAAATTTAACTTTAAACTTTAACTTTGACTTTGACTTTAACTTTCATTTTAACTTTAACTTTAACTTTAACTTTAACTTTAACTTTAACTTTAACTTTAGCTTTAACTTTAACCTTAACTTTAACTTTAACTTTATCTTTAACTTTAACTTTAACTTTATTTTTAACTTTCACTTTATTTTTAACTTTAACTTTAACTTTAACTTTAACGTTAACCTTAACTTTAACTTTAACTTTAACTATAACTTTAACTTTAACTTTAACTTTAACTTTAACTTTAACTTTAACTTTAACCTTAACTTTAATTTTAAATTTAACTATAACTTTAACTTTAACTTTAACTTTAACTTTAACTTTAACTTTAACTTTAACTTTAACTTTAACTTTAACTTTAACCTTAGCTTTAACTTTAACTTTAACTTTAACTTTAACTTTAAATTTAACTTTAACTTTAACTTTAACTTTAACTTTAACTTTAACTTTAACTTTAACTTTAACTTTAACTTTAACCTTAACTTTAACTTTAACTTTAACTATAACTTTAACTTTAACTTTATTAACTTTAACATTAACTTTAACTTTAACTTTAACTTTCATTTTAACTTTAACTTTAACTTTAGCTTTAACTTTAACTTTAACTTTAACTTTAACTTTAACCTTAACTATAACTTTAACTTTGACTTTAACTTTAAATTTAACTTTAAACTTTAACTTTAACCTTAACTTTAACTTTAACTTTAACTTTGACTTTGACTTTAACTTTCATTTAACTTTAACTTTCATTTTAACTTTAACTTTATTTTTAACTTTAACTTTAACTTTAATTTTAACTTTAACTTTAATTTTAACTTTAACTTTAACCTTAACTTTAACTTTAATTTTAACTTTAACTTTAACTTTAACTTTAACTTTATCTTTAACTTTAACTTTAACTTTCATTTTAACTTTAACTTTAACTTTATTTTTAACTTTAACTTTAACTTTAGCTTTAACTTTAACTTTAACTTTATTTTTATACTCAGTTGAGCAGAGCTCACAGAGTATATTAAGTTTGATTGGATAACGGTTGGTTGTACATATATAAAGGAATCGAGATAGATATAGATCGAAAAAAAATTTGATTGAGCCATGTCCGTCCGTCCGTCCGTCCGTCCGTCCGTCCGTCCGTTAACACGATAACTTGAGTAAATTTTGAGGTATCTTGATGAAATTTGGTATGTAGATTCCTGGGCACTCATCTCAGATCGCTATTTAAAATGAACGATATCGGACTATAACCACGCCCACTTTTTCGATATCGAAAATTTCGAAAAACCGAAAAAATGCGATAATTCATTGCCAAAGGCGGTTAAAGCGATGAAACTTGGGAGATGGGTTGACGTTATGACACAGAAGAGAAAATTAGTAAGATTTTGGACAATGGGCGTGGCACCGCCCACTTTTGCTAGAAGGTAATTTAAAAGTTTTGCAAGCTGTAATTTGGCAGTCGTTGAAGATATCATGATGAAATTTGGCAGAAACGCTACTACTATTACTATATATGTGCTAAATAAAAATTAGCAAAATTGGATGAAGAACACGCCCACTTTTTAAAAAAAATTTTTTTTAAATTCAAATTTTAACAAAAAATTTAATATCTTTACTGTATATAAGTAAATTAAGTCAAAATTCAACTCCTGTAATGATATGATGCAACAAAATACAAAAATAAAAGAAAATTTCAAAATGGGCGTGGCTCCGCCCAGTTTCATTTAGTTTGTCTAGAATACTTTTAATGCCATAAGTCGAACAAAAATTTACCAATCCTTCTCAAATTTGGTAGGGACATAGACTCTATGACGGTAACTGTTCTCTGTGAAAATGGGCGAAATCGGTGCAAGCCACGCCCAGTTTTTATACACAGTCCACCGTCTGTCCCTCCGCTCGGCCCTTAACACAATAACTTGAGCAAACAGCGATATATCTTTACTAAACTTAGCCCACCTACTTATCTGAACTCACTTTATCTTGGTATAAAAAATGGCCGAAATCCGACCATAACCACGCCCACTTTATCGATATCGAAAATTACGAAAAATGAAAAAAATGCCATAATTCTATACCAAATACGAAAAAAGGGATGAAACATGGTAACTGGATTGGTTTATTGACGCAAAATATAACTTTGGAAAAAACTTTGTAAAATGGGTGTGACACCTACCATATTAAGTAGAAGAAAATGAAAAAGTTCTACAAGGCGAAATCAACAGCCCTTGGAATCTTGGCAGGAATACTGTTAGTGGTATTGCATATATAAATAAATTAGCAGTACCCGACAGATGATTTTCTGGATCACCTGGTCCACATTTTGGTCGTTATCGCGAGAACACCTTCACATATACATCTAAGGGCCACTCGCTTTTAAAACCCTCATTAATACCTTTAATTTGATATCCATATCGTACAAACACATTCTAGAGTCACCCCTGGCCCACCCTAATGGCGATATCTCGAAAAGGCGTCCACCTATAGACCTAATGCCCACTCCCTCTTAAAATGCTCAGTAACACCTTTCGTTTGATACCCATATCGTACAAACATTCTAGAGTCACATCTGGCCCACCCTAATGGCGATATCTCGAAAAGGCGTACACCTATAGACCTAATGTCCACTCCCTCTCAAAATGCTCAGTAACACCTTTCGTTTGATACCCATCGTACAAACATTCTAGAGTCACCCCTGGCCCACCCTATTGGCGATGTCTCGAAAAGGCCTCCACCTATAGACCTAATGCCCACTCCCTCTTAAAATGCTCAGTAACACATTTCGTTTGATACCCATATCGTACAAACATTCTAGAGTCACCCCTGGTCCACCCTAATGGCGATATCTCGAAAAGGCGTCCACCTATAGACCTAATGCCCACTCCCTCTTAAAATGCTCAGTAACACCTTTCGTTCGATACCCATATCGTACAAACATTCTAGAGTCACCCTTGGTCCACCTTTATGGCGATATCTCGAAAAGGCGTCCACCTATAGAACTAAGGATTACTTCCTTTTAAAATACTCATTACCACCTTTCATTTAATACCCATATCGTACAAACACATTCTAGAGTCACCCTAGCCCACCCTAATGGCGATATCTCTAAAAGGCGTCCACCTATAGACCTAATGCCCACTCCCTCTTAAAATGCTCAGTAACACCTTTCGTTTGATACCCATATCGTACAAACATTCTAGAGTCACCCTTGGTCCACCTTTATGGCGATATCTCGAAAAGGCGTCCACATATAGAACTAAGGATTACTCCCTTTTAAAATACTCATGACCACCTTTAATTTGATACCCATATCGTAAAAACACATTCTAGAGTCACCCCTGGCCCACCCTAATGGCGATATCTCGAAAAGGCGTCCACCTATAGACCTAATGCCCACTCACTCTTAAAATGCTCAGTAACACCTTTCGTTTGATACCCATATCGTACAAACATTATAGAGTCACCCCTGGCCCACACTAATGGCGATATCTCGAAAAGACGTCCACCAATAGACCTAATGCCCACTCCCTCTTAAAATGCTCAGTAACACCTTTCGTTTGATACCCATATCGTACAAACACATTCTAGAGTCACCCCTGTCCCACCCTAATGACGATATCTCGAAAAGGCGTCCACTTATTGATCTAATGCCCACTCCCTCTTAAAATGCTTAGTAACACCTTTCGTTTGATACCCATATCGTACAAACATTCTAGAGTCACCCTTGGTCCACCTTTATGGCGATATCTCGAAAAGGCGTCCACCTATAGAACTAAGGATTACTCCCTTTTAAAATACTCATTACCATCTTTCATTTGATACCCATATCATACAAACACATTCTAGAGTCACCCCTGGCCCACCCTAATGGCGACATTTCGAAAAGGTGTCCACCTATAGACCTATTGCCCACTCCCTCTTAAAATGCTCAGTAACACTTTTCGTTTGATACCCATATCGTACAAACAAATTATAGAGTCAGACCTGGTCCACCTTTATGGCGATATCCCTAAATGGCGTCCATCCATAGAACTATGGCCTACTCTCTCTTAAAATACTCTTTAATACCTTCCATTTGATACACATGTCATACAACCACATTCCAGGGTTCCCTAGGTTCATTTTCCTACATGGTGATTTTCCTTATTTTGTCTCCATAGCTCTCAACTGAGTATGTAATGTTCGGTTACACCCGAACTTAGCCTTCCCTACTTGTTAACTTTAACTTTAACTTTAACTTTAGCTTTAACTTTAACTTTAACTTTAAATTTAACTTTAACTTTAACTTTAACTTTAACTTTAACTTGAACTTTAATTTTAACTTTAACTTTAACTTTAACTTAAACTTTAACTTTAACTTTAACTTTGACTTTAACTTTAGCTTTAACTTTAACTTTAACTTTAACTTTAACTCTAACTTTAACTTTAACTTTAACTTTAATTTAACTTTAACTTTAACTTGAACTTTAACTTTAACTTTAACTTTAACTTGAACTTGAACTTTAACTTTAACTTTAACACTTTAGCTTTAACTTTAACTTTAACTTTAACTTTCCCTTTAACTTTAACTTTAACTTATCTTTAACTTTAGCTTTAACTTAAACTTTAACTTTAACTTTAACTTTAGCTTTAACTTTAACTTTAAATTTATTTTTAACTTTAACTTTAACTTTAACTTCAACTTTAACTTTAACTTTAACTTTAAATTTAACTTTAACTTTAATTTTAACTTTAACTTTAACTTTAACTTTAACTTTAACTTTAACTTTAACCTTAACTTTAACTTTAACTTTAATTTTAACTTTAACTTTAGCTTTAACTTTAATTTAACTTTAACTTTAACTTTAACTTGAACTTTAACTTTAACTTTAACTTTAACTTTAACTTTAACTTTAACTTTAACTTTAACTTTAACTTTAACTTTAACTTAAATTTTAACTTTAACTTTAACTTTAACTTTAACTTTAACTTTAACTTTAACTTTAATTTTAACTTTAACTTTAACTTTAACTTTAACTTTAACTTTAACTCTAACTTTAATTTTAACTTTAACTTTGACTTTAACTTTAACTTTAACTTTAACTTTAACTTTAACTTTAACTTTAATTTTACTTTAACTTTAACTTTAACTTTAACTTGAACTTTAATTTTAACTTTAACTTTAACTCTAACTTTCCCTTTAACTTTAACTTTAACTTTAACTTTAGCTTTAACTTTAACTTTAACTTTAACTTTAACTTTAACTTTAACTTTAACTTTAACTTTAACTTCAACTTTAAATTTATCTTTATCTTTAACTTTAACTTTAACTTTAACTTTAACTTTAACTTTAACTTTAACTTTAACTTTAACTTCAACTTTAAATTTATTTTTATCTTTAACTTTAACTTTAACTTCAACTTTCAATTTAACTTTAACTTTAACTTTAACTTTAACTTTAACTTTAACTTTAGCTTTAACTTTAACTTTAATTTTAACTTTAACTTTAACTTTAACTTTAACTTTAACTTTAACTTTAACTTTAACTTTAACTCTAACTTTACCTTTAACTTTAACTTTAACTTTAACTTTATCCTTAACTTTAACTTTAACTTTGACTTTAACTTTAGCTTTAATTTTAACTTTAACTTTAACCTTAAATTTAACTTTAACTTTAACTTTAATTTTAATTTTAACTTTAACTTTAACCTTAACCTTAACCTTAACTTTAACTTTGACTTTAACTTTAACTTTCATTTTAACTTGAACTTTATTTTTAACTTTAACTTTAGCTTTAACTTTAATTTTAACTTTAACTTTAACTTTAACTTTAATTTTAACTTTGACTTTAACTTTAGCTTTAACTCTAACTTTAACTTTAACTTCAACTTTAGCCTTAACTTTATCTTTAACTTTAACTTTAACTTTAAATTTAACTTTAACTTTAACTCTAGCTTTAACTCTAATTTTAACTTTAACTTTAACTTTAACTTTACCTTTAACTTTAACTTTAACTTTAACTTTAACTTTAACTTTAACTTTAACTTTAACTTTAACTTTAACTTTAACTTTAACTTTAACTTTAACTTTAACTTTAACTTTAACTTTAAATTTAACTTTAACTTTAACTTTAAATTTAACTTTAAACTTTAACTTTAACTTTGACTTTGACTTTAACTTTCATTTGAACTTTAACTTTAACTTTAACTTTAACTTTAACTTTAACTTTAACCTTAACTTTAACTTTAACTTTATCTTTAACTTTAACTTTAACTTTAACTTTAACTTTAACTTTAACTTTAACTTTAACTTTAACTTTAACCTTAACTATAACTTTAACTTTGACTTTAACTTTAAATTTAACTTTAAACTTTAACTTTAACCTTAACTTTAACTTTAACTTTAACTCTGACTTTGACTTTAACTTTCATTTAACTTTAACTTTCATTTTAACTTTAACTTTATTTTTAACTTTAACTTTAACTTTAATTTTAACTTTAACTTTAACTTTAACCTTAACTTTAACTTTAACTTTAACTTTAACTTTATCTTTAACTTTAACTTTAACTTTAACTTTAACTTTAACTTTAACTTTAACTTTCATTTTAACTTTAACTTTAACTTTATTTTTAACTTTAACTTTAACTTTAGCTTTAACTTTAACTTTAACTTTATTTTTAACTTTAACTTTAACTTTAACTTTAACTTTAGCTTTAACTTTAACTTTAACTTTAACTTTAACTTTAACTTTAACTTTAACTTTAACTTTAACTTTAATTTTAACTTTAACTTTAACTTTAACTTAAACTTTAACTTTAACTTTAACTTTGACTTTAACTTTAGCTTTAACTTTAACTTTAACTTTAACTTTAACTCTAACTTTAACTTTAACTTTAATTTAACTTTAACTTTAACTTGAACTTGAACTTTAACTTTAACTTTAACTTTAACTTTAACTTTAACTTTAACTTTAACTTTAACTTTAACTTGAACTTGAACTTTAACTTTAACTTTAACTTTAACTTTAACTTTAACTTTAACTTTAACTTTAATTTTAACTTTGACTTTAACTTTAACTTTCATTTTATCTTTAACTTTATTTTTAACTTTAACTTTAACTTTAGCTTTAACTTTAACTTTAATTTTAACTTTGACTTTAACTTTAACTTTCATTTTATCTTTAACTATATTTTTAACTTTAACTTTAACTTTAGCTTTAACTTTAACTTTAACTTTAACTTTAGCTTTAACTTTAATTTTAACTTTAACTTTGACTTTAACTTTAGCTTTAACTTTAACTTCAACTTTAGCCTTAACTTTATCTTTAACTTTAACTTTAACTTTAACTTTAACTCTAATTTTAACTTTAACTTTAACCTTAACTTTACCTTTAACTTTAACTTTAACTTTAACTTCAACTTTAACTTTAAATTTAACTTTAGCTTTAACTTTAACCTTAAATTTAACTTTAACTTTAATTTTAACTTTAACTTTAACCTTAAATTTAACTTTAACTTTAACTTTAATTTTAATTTTAACTTTAACTTTAACCTTAACCTTAACCTTAACTTTAACTTTGACTTTAACTTTAACTTTCATTTTAACTTTAACTTTATTTTTAACTTTAACTTTAGCTTTAACTTTAATTTTAACTTTAACTTTAACTTTAACTTTAACTTTAACTTTAACTTTGACTTTAACTTTAGCTTTAACTCTAACTTTAACTTTAACTTCAACTTTAGCCTTAACTTTATCTTTAACTTTAACTTTAACTTTAAATTTAACTTTAACTTTAACTCTAGCTTTAACTCTAATTTTAACTTTAACTTTAACTTTAACTTTACCTTTAACTTTAACTTTAACTTTAACTTTAACTTTAACTTTAACTTTAACTTTAACTTTAACTTTAACTTTAACTTTAACTTTAACTTTAACTTTAACTTTAACTTTAACTTTAACTTTAACTTTAACTTTAACTTTAACTTTAACTTTAACTTTAACTTTAACTTTAACTTTAACTTTAACTTTAACTTTAACTTTAACTTTAACTTGAACTTGAACTTTAACTTTAACTTTAACTTTAACTTTAACTTTAATTTTAACTTTGACTTTAACTTTAACTTTCATTTTATCTTTAACTTTATTTTTAACTTTAACTTTAACTTTAGCTTTAACTTTAACTTTAATTTTAACTTTGACTTTAACTTTAACTTTCATTTTATCTTTAACTATATTTTTAACTTTAACTTTAACTTTAGCTTTAACTTTAACTTTAACTTTAACTTTAGCTTTAACTTTAATTTTAACTTTAACTTTGACTTTAACTTTAGCTTTAACTTTAACTTCAACTTTAGCCTTAACTTTATCTTTAACTTTAACTTTAACTTTAACTTTAACTCTAATTTTAACTTTAACTTTAACTTTAACTTTACCTTTAACTTTAACTTTAACTTTAACTTCAACTTTAACTTTAAATTTAACTTTAGCTTTAACTTTAACCTTAAATTTAACTTTAACTTTAGCTTTAATTTTAACTTTAACTTTAACCTTAAATTTAACTTTAACTTTAACTTTAACTTTAACTTTAATTTTAACTTTAACTTTAACCTTAACCTTAACTTTAACTTTGACTTTAACTTTAACTTTCATTTTAACTTTAACTTTATTTTTAACTTTAACTTTAACTTTAGCTTTAACTTTAATTTTAACTTTAACTTTAACTTTAACTTTAACTTTGACTTTAACTTTAGCTTTAACTCTAACTTTAACTTTAACTTCAACTTTAGCCTTAACTTTATCTTTAACTTTAACTTTAACTTTAAATTTAACTTTAACTCTAACTCTAGCTTTAACTCTAATTTTAACTTTAACTTTAACTTTAACTTTACCTTTAACTTTAACTTTAACTTTAACTTTAACTTTAACTTTAACTTTAACTTTAACTTTAACTTTAACTTTAACTTTAACTTTAACTTTAACTTTAACTTTAACTTTAACTTTAACTTTAACTTTAACTTTAACTTTAACTTTAACTTTAACTTTAACTTTAACTTTAACTTTAACTTTAACTTTAACTTTAACTTTAACTTTAACTTTAACTTTAACTTTAACTTTAACTTTAACTTTAACTTTAACTTTAACTTTAACTTTAACTTTAAATTTAACTTTAACTTTAACTTTAAATTTAACTTTAAACTTTAACTTTAACTTTGACTTTGACTTTAACTTTCATTTGAACTTTAACTTTAACTTTAACTTTAACTTTAACTTTAACTTTAACCTTAACTTTAACTTTAACTTTATCTTTAACTTTAACTTTAACTTTAACTTTAACTTTAACTTTAACTTTAACTTTAACTTTCATTTTAACTTTAACTTTAACTTTATTTTTAACTTTAACTTTAACTTTATTTTTAACTTTAACTTTAACTTTAACTTTAGCTTTAACTTTAAGTTTAACTTTAACTTTAACTTTAACTTTAACTTTAACTTTAACTTTAACTTTAACTTTAACTTTAACTTTATCTTTAACTTTAACTTTCATTTTAACTTTAACTTTAACTTTATTTTTAACTTTAACTTTAAATTTAACTTTATTTTTAACTTTAACTTTAACTTTGGCTTTAACTTTAAGTTTAACTTTAACTTTAAGTTTAACTTTAACTTTAACTTTAACTTTAACTTTAACTTTAACTTTAACTTTAACTTTAACTTTAACTTTAACTTAAACTTAAACTTTAACTTTAACTTTAACTTTAACTTTAACCTTAACTTTAACTTTAACTTTAACTTTAACTATAACTTTAACTTTAACTTTAACTTTAACTTTAACTTTAACCTTAACTTTAACTTTAACTTTAACTATAACTTTAACTTTAACTTTAACCTTAACTTTAACTTTAACTTTATCTTTAACTTTAACTTTAACTTTCAATTTAACTTTAACTTTATTTTTAACTTTAACTTTAACTTTAACTTTATTTTTAACTTTAACTTTAACTTTAGCTTTAACTTTAAGTTTAAGTTTAACTTTAACTTTAACTTTAACTTTAACTTTAACTTTAACTTTAACTTTAACTTTAACTTTAACTTTAACTTTAACTTTAACTTTAACTTTAACTTTAACTTTAACTTTAACCTTAACTTTAACTTTAACTTTAACTTTAACTTTAACTATAACTTTAACTTTAACTATAACTTTAACTTTCCCTTTAACTTTAACTTTAACATTAACTTTAACTTTAGCTTTAACTTTAACTTTATTTTTAACTTTAACTTTAACTTAACTTTAACTTTAACTTTAACTTTAACTTTCACTTCAACTTTAACTTTATTTTTAACTTTAACTTTAACTTTACCTTTAACTTTATTTTTAACTTTAACTTTCGCTTTAACTTTAACATTCACTTTAACTTTAACTTTAACTTTAACTTTAACTTTATTTTTAACTTTAACTTTAACTTTAACTTTATTTTTAACTTTAACTTTAACTTTAACTTTAACTTTATTTTTAACTTTAACTTTCGCTTTAACTCTAACATTCACTTTAATATTAACTTTAACTTTGACTTTCACTTTAGCTTTAACCTTAACTTTAACTTTAACTTTAACTTTAACTTTAACTTTAACTTTAACTTTAACTTTAACTTTAACTTTAACTTTAACCTTAAGTTTACCTTTAACTTTAACTTTAACTTTAACCTTAACTTTACCTTTAACTTTAACTTTAACTTTAACTTTAAATTTAACTTTAACTTTAACTTTAACTTTAACTTTAACTTTCATTTTAACTTTAACTTTCATTTTAACTTTCACTTTAACTTTAACTTTAATTTTATTTTTAACTTTAGCTTTCGCTTTAACTTTAAAATTCACTTTAACTTTAACTTTAACCTTAACTTTAACTTTCACTTTAACTTTAACTTTGACTTTAACTTTAAATTTAACTTTAACTTTAACTTTAACTTTAACTTTAACTTTAACTTTAACCTTAACTTTACCTTTAACTTTAACTTTAACTTTAACCTTAACTTTACCTTTAACTTTAACTTTAACTTTAACTTTAACTTTAACTTTAACTTTAACTTTAACTTTAACTTTAAATTTAACTTTAAACTTTAACTTTAACTTTGACTTTGACTTTAACTTTCATTTGAACTTTAACTTTAACTTTAACTTTAACTTTAACTTTAACCTTAACTTTAACTTTAAGTTTATCTTTAACTTTAACTTTAACTTTAACTTTCATTTTAACTTTAACTTTAACTTTATTTTTAACTTTAACTTTAACTTTATTTTTAACTTTAACTTTAACTTTAGCTTTAACTTTAAGTTTAACTTTAACTTTATCTTTAACTTTAACTTTAACTTTAACTTTAACTTTCATTTTAACTTTAACTTTAACTTTATTTTTAACTTTAACTTTAAACTTAACTTTATTTTTAACTTTAACTTTAGCTTTAACTTTAAGTTTAACTTTAACTTTAAGTTTAACTTTAACTTTAACTTTAACTTTAACTTTAACTTTAACTTTAACTTTAACTTTAACTTTAACTTTAACTTTAACTTAAACTTAAACTTTAACTTTAACATTAACTTTAACTTTAACTTTAACTTTAACCTTAACTTTAACTTTAACTATAACTTTAACTTTAACTTTAACTTTAACCTTAACTTTAACTTTAACTATAACTTTAACTTTAACTTTAACTTTAACCTTAACTTTAACTTTAACTTTAACTTTAACTATAACTTTAACTTTAGCTTTAACTTTAACCTTAACTTTAACTTTAACTTTAATTTAACTTTCAATTTTACTTTAACTTTATTTTTAACTTTAACTTTAACTTTAACTTTAACTTTATTTTTAACTTTAACTTTAACTTTAGCTTTAACTTTAAGTTTAAGTTTAACTTTAACTTTAACTTTAACTTTAACTTTAACTTTAACTTTAACTTTAACTTTAACTTTAACTTTAACTTTAACCTTAACTTTAACTTTAACTTTAACTTTAACTTTAACTATAACTTTAACCTTAACTTTAACTTTAACTTTATCTTTGACTTTAACTTTAACTTTAACTTTAACTTTCATTTTAACTTTAACTTTAACTTTATATTTAACTTTAACTTTAACTTTATTTTTAACTTTAACTTTAACTTTAACTTTAGCTTTAACTTTAAGTTTAACTTTAACTTTAACTTTAACTTTCATTTTAACTTTAACTTTAACTTTATTTTTAACTTTAACTTTAGCTTTAACTTTAACTTTAACTTTAACTTTAATTTTAACTTTAACTTTGACTTTAACTTTAGCTTTAACTTTAACTTTAACTTCAACTTTAGCCTTAACTTTATCTTTAACTTTAACTTTAACTTTAACTCTAATTTTAACTTTAACTTTAACTTTAACTTTAACTTTACCTTTAACTTTAACTTTAACTTCAACTTTAACTTTAAATTTAACTTTAGCTTTAACTTTAACCTTAAATTTAACTTTAACTTTAACTTTAATTTTAACTTTAACTTTAACTTTAAATTTTAAATTTAACTTTAACGTTAACTTTAACTTTAACTTTGACTTTAACTTTAACTTTCATTTTAACTTTAACTTTATTTTTAACTTTAACTTTAACATTAACTTTAAATTTAACTTTAATTTTAACTTTAACTTTAACTTTAACTGTACCTGTAACTTTAACTTTAACTTTAACTTTAACTTTAACTTTAACTTTAACTTTAACTTTAGCTTTAACTTTAACTTTAACTTTAACTTTAACTTTAACTTTAACTTTCCCTTTAACTTTAACTTTAACTTATCTTTAACTTTAGCTTTAACTTTAACTTAAACTTTAACTTTAACTTTAACTTTAGCTTTAACTTTAACTTTAAATTTATCTTTAACTTTAACTTTAAATTTAACTTTAACTTTAATTTTAACTTTAACTTTAACTTTAACTTTAACTTTAACTTTAACTTTAACTTTAACTTTAACTTTAACTTTAACTTTAACTTTAACTTTAACTTTAACTTTAACTTTAACTTTAACTTTAACTTTAACTTTAACTTTAACTTTAACTTTAACTTTAACTTTAACTTTAACTTTAACTTTAACTTTAACTTTAACTTTAACTTTATCTTTAACTTTAACTTTAACTTTAACTTTCATTTTAACTTTAACTTTAACTTTATTTTTAACTTTAACTTTGACTTTATTTTTAACTTTAACTTTAACTTTAGCTTTAACTTTAAGTTTAACTTTAACTTTATCTTTAACTTTAACTTTAACTTTAACTTTAACTTTAACTTTCATTTTAACTTTAACTTTAACTTTATTTTTAACTTTAACTTTAAATTTAACTTTATTTTTAACTTTAACTTTAGCTTTAACTTTAAGTTTAACTTTAACTTTAAGTTTAACTTTAACTTTAACTTTAACTTTAACTTTAACTTTAACTTTAACTTTAACTTTAACTTTAACCTTAACTTTAACTTTAACTATAACTTTAACTTTAACTTTAACCTTAACTTTAACTTTAACTTTAACTTTAACTATAACTTTAACTTTAGCTTTAACTTTAACCTTAACTTTAACTTTATCTTTAACTTTAACTTTAACTTTCAATTTAACTTTAACTTTATTTTTAACTTTAACTTTAACTTTAACTTTATTTTTAACTTTAACTTTAACTTTAGCTTTAACTTTAAGTTTAAGTTTAACTTTAACTTTAACTTTAACTTTAACTTTAACTTTAACTTTAACTTTAACTTTAACTTTAACTTTAACTTTAACTTTAACTTTAACTTTAACTTTAACTTTAACCTTAACTTTAACTTTAACTTTAACTTTAACTATAACTTTAACCTTAACTTTAACTTTAACTTTATCTTTAACTTTAACTTTAACTTTAACTTTAACTTTAACTTTCATTTTAACTTTAACTTTAACTTTATTTTTAACTTTAACTTTAACTTTATTTTTAACTTTAACTTTAACTTTAACTTTAGCTTTAACTTTAAGTTTAACTTTAACTTTAACTTTAACTTTAACTTTCATTTTAACTTTAACTTTAACTTTATTTTTAAATTTAACTTTAGCTTTTACTTTAACTTTAACTTTAACTTTAACTTTAATTTTAACTTTAACTTTGACTTTAACTTTAGCTTTAACTTTAACTTTAACTTCAACTTTAGCCTTAACTTTATCTTTAACTTTAACTTTAACTTTAACTCTAATTTTAACTTTAGCTTTAACTTTAACTTTAACTTTAACTTTAACTTTAACTTTACCTTTAACTTTAACTTTAACTTCAACTTTAACTTTAAATTTAACTTTAGCTTTAACTTTAACCTTAAGTTTAACTTTAACTTTAACTTTAATTTTAACTTTAACTTTAACTTTAAATTTTAAATTTAACTTTAACGTTAACTTTAACTTTAACTTTGACTTTAACTTTAACTTTCATTTTAACTTTAACTTTATTTTTAACTTTAACTTTAACTTTAACTTTAATTTTAACTTTAACTTTAACTTTAACTGTAACTGTAACTTTAACTTTAACTTTAACTTTAACTTTAACTTTAACTTTAACTTTAACTTTAACTTTAACTTTAACTTTAGCTTTAACTTTAACTTTAACTTTAACTTTAACTTTAACTTTCCCTTTAACTTTAACTTTAACTTTAACTTATCTTTAACTTTAGCTTTAACTTTAACTTAAACTTTAACTTTAACTTTAACTTTAGCTTTAACTTTAACTTTAAATTTATCTTTAACTTTAACTTTAACTTTAACTTCAACTTTAACTTTAACTTTAACTTTAAATTTAACTTTAACTTTAATTTTAACTTTAACTTTAACTTTAACTTTAACTTTAACTTTAACTTTAACTTTAACTTTAACTTTAACTTTAACTTTAACTTTAACTTTAACTTTAACTTTAACTTTAACTCTAACTTTAACTTTAACTTTAACCTTAACTTTAACTTTAACTTTAACTTTAATTTTAACTTTAACTTTAACTTTAATTTAACTTTAACTTTAACTTTAACTTGAACTTTAACTTTAACTTTAACTTTAATTTTAACTTTAACTTTAACTTTAACTTTAACTTTAACTTTAATTTTAACTTTAACTTTAACTTTAACTTTAACTTTAATTTTAACTTTAACTTTAACTTTAACTTTAACTCTAACTTTAACTTTAACTTTAACTTTAACTTTGACTTTAACTTTAACTTTAACTTTAACTTTAATTTTACTTTAACTTTAACTTTAGCTTTAACTTGAACTTTAATTTTAACTTTAACTTTAACTCTAACTTTCCCTTTAACTTTAACTTTAACTTTAACTTTAACTTTAGCTTTAACTTTAACTTTAACTATAACTTTAACTTTAACTTTAACTTTAACTTTAACTTTAACTTTAACTTTAACTTTAACTTTAACTTTAACTTTAACTTTAACTTTAACTTCAACTTTAAATTTATCTTTAACTTTAACTTTAACTTTAACTTTAACTTTAACTTTAACTTCAACTTTAAATTTATCTTTATCTTTAACTTTAACTTTAACTTCAACTTTAACTCTAACTTTAACTTTAACTTTAACTTTAGCTTTAACTTTAACTTTAATTTTAACTTTAAATTTAACTTTAACTTTAACTTTAACTCTAACTTTAACTTTAACTTTAACTTTAACTTTAACTTTAACTTTAACTTTAACTTTAACTTTAACTTTAACTTTAACTTTAACTTTAACTTTAACTTTAACTTTAACTTTAACTATAACTTTAACTTTAACTTTGACTTTAACTTTAACTTTAACTTTAACTTTAATTTAACTTTAACTTTAACTTTAACTTTAACTTTAACTTTAACATTAACTTTAACTTTAACTTTAACTTTAACTTTAACTTTAACTTTAACTTTAACTTTAACTTTAACTTTAACTCTAACTTTACCTTTAACTTTACCTTTAACTTTATCCTTAACTTTAACTTTAACTTTGACTTTAACTTTAGCTTTAATTTTAACTTTAACTTTAACCTTAAATTTAACTTTAACTTTAACTTTAATTTTAACTTTAACTTTAACCTTAACCTTAACTTTAACTTTGACTTTAACTTTAACTTTCATTTTAACTTTAACTTTATTTTTAACTTTAACTTTAACTTTAGCTTTAACTTTAATTTTAAATTTAACTTTAACTGTAACTGTAACTTTAACTTTAACTTTAACTTTAACTTTAACTTTAACTTTAACTTTAACTTTAGCTTTAACTTTAACTTTAACTTTAACTTTAACTTTAACTTTAACTTTAACTTTAACTTTCCCTTTAACTTTAACTTTAACTTTAACTTATCTTTAACTTTAGCTTTAACTTTAACTTAAACTTTAACTTTAACTTTAGCTTTAACTTTAACTTTAAATTTATCTTTAACTTTAACTTTAACTTTAACTTCAACTTTAACTTTAACTTTAACTTTAAATTTAACTTTAACTTTAATTTTAACTTTAACGTTAACTTTAACTTTAACTTTAACTTTAACTTTAACTTTAACTTTAACTTTAACTTTAACCTTAACTTTAACTTTAACTTTAACTTTGATTTTAACTTTAACTTTAACTTTAACTTTAATTTAACTTTAACTTTAACTTGAACTTTAACTTTAACTTTAACTTTAACTTTAACTTTAACTTTAACTTTAACTTTAACTTTAACTTTAGCTTTAACTTTAACTTTAATTTTAACTTTAACTTTAACTTTAACTTTAACTTTAACTCTAACTTTAACTTTAACTTTAACTTTATCTTTATCTTTAACTTTAACTTTAACTTTAACTTTAACTTTAACTTTAACTTTAACTATAACTTTAACTTTAACTTTGACTTTAACTTTAACTTTAACTTTAACTTTAATTTAACTTTAACTTTAACTTTAACTTTAACTTTAACTTTAACTTTAACTTTAATTTTAACTTTAACTTTAACTTTAACTTTAACTTTAACTTTAACTCTAACTTTAACTTTAACTTTAACTTTGACTTTAACTTTAACTTTAATTTTACTTTAACTTTAACTTTAGCTTTAACTTGAACTTTAATTTTAACTTTAACTTTAACTCTAACTTTCCCTTTAACTTTAACTTTAACTTTAACTTTAGCTTTAACTTTAACTTTAACTATAACTTTAACTTTAACTTTAACTTTAACTTTAACTTTAACTTTAACTTTAACTTTAACTTTAACTTTAACTTTAACTTCAACTTTAAATTTATCTTTAACTTTAACTTTAACTTTAACTTTAACTTTAACTTTAACTTTAACTTCAACTTTAAATTTATCTTTATCTTTAACTTTAACTTTAACTTCAACTTTAACTCTAACTTTAACTTTAACTTTAACTTTAACTTTAACTTTACCTTTCATTTTAACTTTAACTTTAACTTTAACTTTAACTTTAACTCTAACTTTAACTTTAACTTTAACTTTAACTATAACTTTAACTTTAACTTTGACTTTAACTTTAACTTTAACTTTAACTTTAATTTAACTTTAACTTTAACTTTAACTTTAACTTTAACTTTAACTTTAACTTTATCTTTAACTTTAACTTTAACTCTAACTTTCCCTTTAACTTTAACTTTAACTTTAGCTTTAACTTTAACTTTAACTATAACTTTAACTTTAACTTTAACTTTAACTTTAACTTTAACTTTAACTTTAACTTTAACTTTAACTTCAACTTTAAATTTATCTTTAACTTTAACTTTAACTTTAACTTTAACTTTAACTTTAACTTCAATTTTAAATTTATCTTTATCTTTAACTTTAACTTTAACTTCAACTTTAACTTTAACTTTAACTTTGACTTTAACTTTAACTTTAACTTTAACTTTAACTTTAACTTTAATTTAACTTTAAATTTAACTTTAACTTTAACTTTAACTTTAACTTTAACTTTAACTTTAACTTTAACTTTAACTTTAACTTTAACTTTAACTTTAACTTTAACTTTAACTCTAACTCTAACTTTACCTTTAACTTTAACTTTAACTTTAACTTTATCCTTAACTTTAACTTTAACTTTGACTTTAACTTTAGCTTTAATTTTAACTTTAACTTTAACCTTAAATTTAACTTTAACTTTAACTTTAACTTTAATTTTAACTTTAACTTTAACCTTAACCTTAACTTTAACTTTGACTTTAACTTTAACTTTCATTTTAACTTTAACTTTATTTTTAACTTTAACTTTAACTTTAGCTTTAACTTTAATTTTAACTTTAACTTTAACTTTAACTTTAACTTTAACTTTAAATTTAACTTTAACTTTAACTTTAAATTTAACTTTAAACTTTAACTTTAACTTTGACTTTGACTTTAACTTTCATTTGAACTTTAACTTTAACTTTAACTTTAACTTTAAATTTAACTTTAACTTTAACTTTCATTTTAACTTTAACTTTAACTTTAACTTTAAATTTAACTTTAACTTTAACTTTAACTTTAAATTTAACTTTAAACTTTAACTTTGACTTTGACTTTAACTTTCATTTGAACTTTAACTTTAACTTTAACTTTAACTTTAACTTTAACTTTAACTTTAACTTTAACTTTAACTTTAACCTTAACTTTAACTTTAACTTTATCTTTAACTTTAAATTTAACTTTAACTTTAACTTTCATTTTAACTTTAACTTTAACTTTATTTTTAACTTTAACTTTAACTTTATTTTTAACTTTAACTTTAACTTTAACTTTAGCTTTAACTTTAAGTTTAACTTTAACTTTAACTTTAACTTTAACTTTAACTTTAACTTTAACTTTAACTTTAACTTTAACTTTAACTTTAACTTTAACTTTAACTTTAACTTTAACTTTAACTTTAACTTTAACTTTAACTTTAACTTTAACTTTAACTTTAACTTTAACTTTCATTTTAACTTTAACTTTAACTTTATTTTTAACTTTAACTTTAACTTTAACTTTGGCTTTAACTTTAAGTTTAACTTTAACTTTAAGTTTAACTTTAACTTTAACTTTAACTTTAACTTTAACTTTAACTTTAACTTTAACTTTAACTTTAACTTTAACTTAAACTTAAACTTAAACTTTAACTTTAACTTTAACCTTAACTTTAACTTTAACTTTAACTTTAACTATAACTTTAACTTTAACTTTATCTTTAACTTTAAATTTAACTTTAACTTTAACTTTCATTTTAACTTTAACTTTAACTTTATTTTTAACTTTAACTTTAACTTTATTTTTAACTTTAACTTTAACTTTAACTTTAGCTTTAACTTTAAGTTTAACTTTAACTTTAACTTTAACTTTAACTTTAACTTTAACTTTAACTTTAACTTTAACTTTAACTTTAACTTTAACTTTAACTTTAACTTTCATTTTAACTTTAACTTTAACTTTATTTTTAACTTTAACTTTAAATTTAACTTTATTTTTAACTTTAACTTTAACTTTGGCTTTAACTTTAAGTTTAACTTTAACTTTATGTTTAACTTTAACTTTAACTTTAACTTTAACTTTAACTTTAACTTTAACTTTAACTTTAACTTTAACTTAAACTTAAACTTAAACTTAAACTTTAACTTTAACTTTAACCTTAACTTTAACTTTAACTTTAACTTTAACTATAACTTTAACTTTAACTTTAACTTTAACTTTAACTTTAACTTTAACTTTAACTTTAACCTTAACTTTAACTTTAACTTTAACTATAACTTTAACTTTAACTTTAACTTTAACTTTAGCTTTAACTTTAAGTTTAACTTTAACTTTAACTTTAACTTTAACTTTAACTTTAACTTTAACTTTAACTTTAACTTTAACTTTAACTTTAACTTTAACTTTAACTTTAACTTTAACTTTAACTTTAACTTTAACTTTCATTTTAACTTTAACTTTAACTTCATTTTTAACTTTAACTTTAACTTTAACTTTGGCTTTAACTTTAAGTTTAACTTTAACTTTAAGTTTAACTTTAACTTTAACTTTAACTTTAACTTTAACTTTAACTTTAACTTTAACTTTAACTTTAACTTTAACTTTAACTTAAACTTAAACTTAAACTTTAACTTTAACTTTAACCTTAACTTTAACTTTAACTTTAACTTTAACTATAACTTTAACTTTAACTTTATCTTTAACTTTAAATTTAACTTTAACTTTAGCTTTAACTTTAACTTTAATTTTAACTTTAACTTTAACTTTAACTTTAACTTTGACTTTAACTTTAACTTTAACTTTAACTTTAATTTTACTTTAACTTTAACTTTAGCTTTAACTATAACTTTAACTTTAACTTTAACTTTAACTATAACTTAAACTTAAACTTAAACTTTAACTTTAACTTTAACCTTAACTTTAACTTTAACTTTAACTTTAACTATAACTTTAACTTTAACTTTATCTTTAACTTTAAATTTAACTTTAACTTTAGCTTTAACTTTAACTTTAATTTTAACTTTAACTTTAACTTTAACTTTAACTTTGACTTTAACTTAAACTTTAACTTTAACTTTAACCTTAACTTTAACTTTAACTTTAACTTTAACTATAACTTTAACTTTAACTTTATCTTTAACTTTAACTTTAACTTTAACTTTAACTTTAACTTTAACTTTAACTTTAACTTTAACTTTAACTTTAACTTTAACTTCAACTTTAAATTTATCTTTAACTTTAACTTTAACTTTAACTTTAACTTTAACTTCAACTTTAAATTTATCTTTATCTTTAACTTTAACTTTAACTTCAACTTTAACTCTAACTTTAACTTTAACTTTAACTTTAGCTTTAACTTTAACTTTAATTTTAACTTTAAATTTAACTTTAACTTTAACTTTAACTCTAACTTTAACTTTAACTTTAACTTTAACTTTAACTTTAACTTTAACTTTAACTTTAACTTTAACTTTAACTTTAACTTTAACTTTAACTTTAACTTTAACTATAACTTTAACTTTAACTTTGACTTTAACTTTAACTTTAACTTTAACTTTAACTTTAATTTAACTTTAACTTTAACTTTAACTTTAACTTTAACTTTAACTTTAACATTAACTTTAACTTTAACTTTAACTTTAACTTTAACTTTAACTTTAACTTTAACTTTAACTTTAACTCTAACTTTACCTTTAACTTTACCTTTAACTTTATCCTTAACTTTAACTTTAACTTTGACTTTAACTTTAGCTTTAATTTTAACTTTAACTTTAACCTTAAATTTAACTTTAACTTTAACTTTAATTTTAACTTTAACTTTAACCTTAACCTTAACTTTAACTTTGACTTTAACTTTAACTTTCATTTTAACTTTAACTTTATTTTTAACTTTAACTTTAACTTTAGCTTTAACTTTAATTTTAAATTTAACTTTAACTGTAACTGTAACTTTAACTTTAACTTTAACTTTAACTTTAACTTTAACTTTAACTTTAACTTTAGCTTTAACTTTAACTTTAACTTTAACTTTAACTTTAACTTTAACTTTAACTTTCCCTTTAACTTTAACTTTAACTTTAACTTATCTTTAACTTTAGCTTTAACTTTAACTTAAACTTTAACTTTAACTTTAGCTTTAACTTTAACTTTAAATTTATCTTTAACTTTAACTTTAACTTTAACTTCAACTTTAACTTTAACTTTAACTTTAAATTTAACTTTAACTTTAATTTTAACTTTAACGTTAACTTTAACTTTAACTTTAACTTTAACTTTAACTTTAACTTTAACTTTAACTTTAACCTTAACTTTAACTTTAACTTTAACTTTGATTTTAACTTTAACTTTAACTTTAACTTTAATTTAACTTTAACTTTAACTTGAACTTTAACTTTAACTTTAACTTTAACTTTAACTTTAACTTTAACTTTAACTTTAACTTTAACTTTAACTTTAACTTTAGCTTTAACTTTAACTTTAATTTTAACTTTAACTTTAACTTTAACTTTAACTTTAACTCTAACTTTAACTTTAACTTTAACTTTATCTTTATCTTTAACTTTAACTTTAACTTTAACTTTAACTTTAACTTTAACTTTAACTATAACTTTAACTTTAACTTTGACTTTAACTTTAACTTTAACTTTAACTTTAATTTAACTTTAACTTTAACTTTAACTTTAACTTTAACTTTAACTTTAACTTTAATTTTAACTTTAACTTTAACTTTAACTTTAACTTTAACTTTAACTCTAACTTTAACTTTAACTTTAACTTTGACTTTAACTTTAACTTTAATTTTACTTTAACTTTAACTTTAGCTTTAACTTGAACTTTAATTTTAACTTTAACTTTAACTCTAACTTTCCCTTTAACTTTAACTTTAACTTTAACTTTAGCTTTAACTTTAACTTTAACTATAACTTTAACTTTAACTTTAACTTTAACTTTAACTTTAACTTTAACTTTAACTTTAACTTTAACTTTAACTTTAACTTTAACTTTAACTTTAACTTCAACTTTAAATTTATCTTTAACTTTAACTTTAACTTTAACTTTAACTTTAACTTTAACTTTAACTTCAACTTTAAATTTATCTTTATCTTTAACTTTAACTTTAACTTCAACTTTAACTCTAACTTTAACTTTAACTTTAACTTTAGCTTTAACTTTAACTTTACCTTTCATTTTAACTTTAACTTTAACTTTAACTTTAACTTTAACTCTAACTTTAACTTTAACTTTAACTTTAACTATAACTTTAACTTTAACTTTGACTTTAACTTTAACTTTAACTTTAATTTAACTTTAACTTTAACTTTAACTTTAACTTTAACTTTAACTTTAACTTTATCTTTAACTTTAACTTTAACTCTAACTTTCCCTTTAACTTTAACTTTAACTTTAGCTTTAACTTTAACTTTAACTATAACTTTAACTTTAACTTTAACTTTAACTTTAACTTTAACTTTAACTTCAATTTTAAATTTATCTTTATCTTTAACTTTAACTTTAACTTTAGCTTTAACTTTAACTTTAACTATAACTTTAACTTTAACTTTAACTTTAACTTTAACTTTAACTTTAACTTTAACTTTAACTTTAACTTCAATTTTAAATTTATCTTTATCTTTAACTTTAACTTTAACTTTAACTTTAACTTTAACTTTATCTTTAACTTTAACTTTAACTCTAACTTTCCCTTTAACTTTAACTTTAACTTTAACTTTAACTATAACTTTAACTTTAACTTTAACTTTAACTTTAACTTTAACTTTAACTTTAACTTTAACTTTAACTTTAACTTTAACTTTCATTTTAACTTTAACTTTAACTTTATTTTTAACTTTAACTTTAAATTTAACTTTATTTTAACTTTAACTTTAACTTTGGCTTTAACTTTAAGTTTAACTTTAACTTTATGTTTAACTTTAACTTTAACTTTAACTTTAACTTTAACTTTAACTTTAACTTTAACTTTAAATTAAACTTAAACTTAAACTTAAACTTTAACTTTAACTTTAACCTTAACTTTAACTTTAACTTTAACTTTAACTATAACTTTAACTTTAACTTTAACTTTAACTTTAACTTTAACTTTAACTTTAACTTTAACCTTAACTTTAACTTTAACTTTAACTATAACTTTAACTTTAACTTTAACTTTAACTTTAGCTTTAACTTTAAGTTTAACTTTAACTTTAACTTTAACTTTAACTTTAACTTTAACTTTAACTTTAACTTTAACTTTAACTTTAACTTTAACTTTAACTTTAACTTTAACTTTAACTTTAACTTTAACCTTAACTTTAACTTTAACTTTAACTATAACTTTAACTTTAACTTTAACTTTAACTTTAGCTTTAACTTTAAGTTTAACTTTAACTTTAACTTTAACTTTAACTTTAACTTTAACTTTAACTTTAACTTTAACTTTAACTTTAACTTTAACTTTAACTTTAACTATAACTTTAACTTTAACTTTAACTTTAACTTTAGCTTTAACTTTAAGTTTAACTTTAACTTTAACTTTAACTTTAACTTTAACTTTAACTTTAACTTTAACTTTAACTTCAACTTTAAATTTATCTTTAACTTTAACTTTAACTTTAACTTTAACTTTAACTTTAACTTCAATTTTAAATTTATCTTTATCTTTAACTTTAACTTTAACTTCAACTTTAACTTTAACTTTAACTTTGACTTTAACTTTAACTTTAACTTTAACTTTAACTTTAACTTTAATTTAACTTTAAATTTAACTTTAACTTTAACTTTAACTTTAACTTTAACTTTAACTTTAACTTTAACTTTAACTTTAACTTTAACTTTAACTTTAACTTTAACTTTAACTTTAACTCTAACTCTAACTTTACCTTTAACTTTAACTTTAACTTTAACTTTATCCTTAACTTTAACTTTAACTTTGACTTTAACTTTAGCTTTAATTTTAACTTTAACTTTAACCTTAAATTTAACTTTAACTTTAACTTTAACTTTAATTTTAACTTTAACTTTAACCTTAACCTTAACTTTAACTTTGACTTTAACTTTAACTTTCATTTTAACTTTAACTTTATTTTTAACTTTAACTTTAACTTTAGCTTTAACTTTAATTTTAACTTTAACTTTAACTTTAACTTTAACTTTAACTTTAAATTTAACTTTAACTTTAACTTTAAATTTAACTTTAAACTTTAACTTTAACTTTGACTTTGACTTTAACTTTCATTTGAACTTTAACTTTAACTTTAACTTTAACTTTAAATTTAACTTTAACTTTAACTTTCATTTTAACTTTAACTTTAACTTTAACTTTAAATTTAACTTTAACTTTAACTTTAACTTTAAATTTAACTTTAAACTTTAACTTTAACTTTGACTTTGACTTTAACTTTCATTTGAACTTTAACTTTAACTTTAACTTTAACTTTAACTTTAACTTTAACTTTAACTTTAACTTTAACCTTAACTTTAACTTTAACTTTATCTTTAACTTTAAATTTAACTTTAACTTTAACTTTCATTTTAACTTTAACTTTAACTTTATTTTTAACTTTAACTTTAACTTTATTTTTAACTTTAACTTTAACTTTAACTTTAGCTTTAACTTTAAGTTTAACTTTAACTTTAACTTTAACTTTAACTTTAACTTTAACTTTAACTTTAACTTTAACTTTAACTTTAACTTTAACTTTAACTTTAACTTTAACTTTAACTTTAACTTTAACTTTCATTTTAACTTTAACTTTAACTTTATTTTTAACTTTAACTTTAACTTTAACTTTGGCTTTAACTTTAAGTTTAACTTTAACTTTAAGTTTAACTTTAACTTTAACTTTAACTTTAACTTTAACTTTAACTTTAACTTTAACTTTAACTTTAACTTTAACTTAAACTTAAACTTAAACTTTAACTTTAACTTTAACCTTAACTTTAACTTTAACTTTAACTTTAACTATAACTTTAACTTTAACTTTATCTTTAACTTTAAATTTAACTTTAACTTTAACTTTCATTTTAACTTTAACTTTAACTTTATTTTTAACTTTAACTTTAACTTTATTTTTAACTTTAACTTTAACTTTAACTTTAGCTTTAACTTTAAGTTTAACTTTAACTTTAACTTTAACTTTAACTTTAACTTTAACTTTAACTTTAACTTTAACTTTAACTTTAACTTTAACTTTAACTTTCATTTTAACTTTAACTTTAACTTTATTTTTAACTTTAACTTTAAATTTAACTTTATTTTTAACTTTAACTTTAACTTTGGCTTTAACTTTAAGTTTAACTTTAACTTTATGTTTAACTTTAGCTTTAACTTTAACTTTAACTTTAACTTTAACTTTAACTTTAACTTTAACTTAAACTTAAACTTAAACTTAAACTTTAACTTTAACTTTAACCTTAACTTTAACTTTAACTTTAACTTTAACTATAACTTTAACTTTAACTTTAACTTTAACTTTAACTTTAACTTTAACTTTAACTTTAACCTTAACTTTAACTTTAACTTTAACTATAACTTTAACTTTAACTTTAACTTTAACTTTAGCTTTAACTTTAAGTTTAACTTTAACTTTAACTTTAACTTTAACTTTAACTTTAACTTTAACTTTAACTTTAACTTTAACTTTAACTTTAACTTTAACTTTAACTTTAACTTTAACTTTAACTTTAACTTTAACTTTAACTTTCATTTTAACTTTAACTTTAACTTTATTTTTAACTTTAACTTTAACTTTGGCTTTAACTTTAAGTTTAACTTTAACTTTAAGTTTAACTTTAACTTTAACTTTAACTTTAACTTTAACTTTAACTTTAACTTTAACTTTAACTTTAACTTTAACTTTAACTTAAACTTAAACTTAAACTTTAACTTTAACTTTAACCTTAACTTTAACTTTAACTTTAACTTTAACTATAACTTTAACTTTAACTTTATCTTTAACTTTAAATTTAACTTTAACTTTAACTTTCATTTTAACTTTAACTTTAACTTTATTTTTAACTTTAACTTTAACTTTATTTTTAACTTTAACTTTAACTTTAACTTTAGCTTTAACTTTAAGTTTAACTTTAACTTTAACTTTAACTTTAACTTTAACTTTAACTTTAACTTTAACTTTAACTTTAACTTTAACTTTAACTTTAACTTTAACTTTAACTTTAACTTTAACTTTAACTTTCATTTTAACTTTAACTTTAACTTTATTTTTAACTTTAACTTTAAATTTAACTTTATTTTTAACTTTAACTTTAACTTTGGCTTTAACTTTAAGTTTAACTTTAACTTTAAGTTTAACTTTAACTTTAACTTTAACTTTAACTTTAACTTTAACTTTAACTTTAACTTTAACTTTAACTTTAACTTAAACTTAAACTTAAACTTTAACTTTAACTTTAACCTTAACTTTAACTTTAACTTTAACTTTAACTATAACTTTAACTTTAACTTTAACTTTAACTTTAACTTTAACCTTAACTTTAACTTTAACTTTAACTATAACTTTAACTTTAACTTTAACTTTAACCTTAACTTTAACTTTATCTTTAACTTTAACTTTAACTTTCAATTTAACTTTAACTTTATTTTTAACTTTAACTTTAACTTTAACTTTATTTTTAACTTTAACTTTAACTTTAGCTTTAACTTTAAGTTTAAGTTTAACTTTAACTTTAACTTTAACTTTAACTTTAACTTTAACTTCAACCTTAACTTTAACTTTAACTTTAACTTTAACTATAACTTCAACTTTAACTATAACTTTAACTTTCCCTTTAACTTTAACTTTAACATTAACTTTAACTTTAGCTTTAACTTTAACTTTATTTTTAACTTTAACTTTAACTTTAACTTTCACTTCAACTTTAACTTTATTTTTAACTTTAACTTTAACTTTACCTTTCACTTTAACTTTATTTTTAACTTTAACTTTCGCTTTAACTTTAACATTCACTTTAACTTTAACTTTAACTTTATTTTTAACTTTAACTTTAACTTTAACTTTATTTTTAACTTTAACTTTAACTTTATTTTTAACTTTAACTTTCGCTTTAACTCTAACATTCACTTTAATATTAACTTTAACTTTCACTTTCACTTTAGCTTTAACCTTAACTTTAACTTTAACTTTAACTTTAACTTTAACTTTAACTTTAACTTTAACTTTAACTTTAACTTTAACTTTAACTTTAACTTTAACCTTAACTTTACCTTTAACTTTAACTTTAACTTTAACCTTAACTTTACCTTTAACTTTAACTTTAACTTTAAATTTAACTTTAACTTTAACTTTAACTTTAACTTTAACTTTAACTTTCATTTTAACTTTAACTTTCATTTTAACTTTCACTTTAGCTTTAACTTTAATTTTATTTTTAACTTTAGCTTTCGCTTTAACTTTAAAATTCACTTTAACTTTAACTTTAACCTTAACTTTAACTTTCACTTTAACTTTAACTTTGACTTTAACTTTAAATTTAACTTTAACTTTAACTTTAACTTTAACCTTAACTTTACCTTTAACCTTAACTATAACTTTAACTTTAACCTTAACTTTACCTTTAACTTTAACTTTAACTTTAACTTTAAATTTAACTTTAAACTTTAACTTTAACTTTAACTTAAACTTAAACTTTAACTTTAACTTTAACCTTAACTTTACCTTTAACTTTAACTTTAACTTTAACTTTAACTTCAACTTTAACTTTAACTTTAACCTTAACTTTAACTTTAACTTTATCTTTAACTTTAACTTTAACTTTCATTTTAACTTTAACTTTAACTTTATTTTTAACTTTAACTTTAACTTTATTTTTAACTTTAACTTTAACTTTAGCTTTAACTTTAAGTTTAACTTTAACTTTATCTTTAACTTTAACTTTAACTTTAACTTTCATTTTAACTTTAACTTTAACTTTATTTTTAACTTTAACTTTAAATTTAACTTTATTTTTAACTTTAACTTTAGCTTTAACTTTAAGTTTAACTTTAAATTTAAGTTTAACTTTAACTTTAACTTTAACTTTAACTTTAACTTTAACTTTAACTTTAACTTTAACTTTAACTTAAACTTAAACTTTAACTTTAACCTTAACTTTAACTTTAACTATAACTTTAACTTTAACTTTAACCTTAACTTTAACTTTAACTTTAACTTTAACTTTAACTATAACTTTAACTTTAGCTTTAACTTTAACCTTAACTTTAACTTTAACTTTATCTTTAACTTTAACTTTCAATTTAACTTTAACTTTATTTTTAACTTTAACTTTAACTTTAACTTTATTTTTAACTTTAACTTTAACTTTAGCTTTAACTTTAAGTTTAAGTTTAACTTTAACTTTAACTTTAACTTTAACTTTAACTTTAACTTTAACTTTAACTTTAACTTTAACTTTAACTTTAACTTTAACTTTAACTTTAACCTTAACTTTAACTTTAACTTTAACTTTAACTATAACTTTAACCTTAATTTTAACTTTAACTTTATCTTTAACTTTAACTTTAACTTTAACTTTAACTTTCATTTTAACTTTAACTTTAACTTTATTTTTAACTTTAACTTTAACTTTATTTTTAACTTTAACTTTAACTTTAACTTTAGCTTTAACTTTAAGTTTAACTTTAACTTTAACTTTAACTTTAACTTTCATTTTAACTTTAACTTTATTTTTAACTTTAACTTTAGCTTTAACTTTAACTTTAATTTTAACTTTAACTTTGACTTTAACTTTAGCTTTAACTTTAACTTTAACTTCAACTTTAGCCTTAACTTTATCTTTAACTTTAACTTTAACTTTAACTCTAATTTTAACTTTAACTTTAACTTTAACTTTAACTTTAACTTTAACTTTACCTTTAACTTTAACTTTAACTTTAACTTTAACTTCAACTTTAACTTTAAATTTAACTTTAGCTTTAACTTTAACCTTAAGTTTAACTTTAACTTTAACTTTAATTTTAACTTTAACTTTAACTTTAAATTTTAAATTTAACTTTAACGTTAACTTTAACTTTAACTTTGACTTTAACTTTAACTTTCATTTTAACTTTAACTTTATTTTTAACTTTAACTTTAACTTTAACTTTAACTTTAACTTTAACTTTAATTTTAACTTTAATTTTAACTTTAACTTTAACTTTAACTGTAACTGTAACTTTAACTTTAACTTTAACTTTAACTTTAACTTTAACTTTAACTTTAACTTTAACTTTAACTTTAGCTTTAACTTTAACTTTAACTTTAACTTTAACTTTCCCTTTAACTTTAACTTTAATTTTAACTTATCTTTAACTTTAGCTTTAACTTTAACTTAAACTTTAACTTTAACTTTAACTTTAGCTTTAACTTTAACTTTAAATTTATCTTTAACTTTAACTTTAACTTTAACTTCAACTTTAACTTTAACTTTAACTTTAACTTTAACTTTAAATTTAACTTTAACTTTAATTTAACTTTAACTTTAACTTTAACTTTAACTTTAACTTTAACTTTAACTTTAACTTTAACTTTAACTTTAACTTTAACTTTAACTTTAACTTTAACTTTAACTTTAACTTTAACTTTAACTTTAACTTTAACTTTAACTTTAACACTAACTTTAACTTTAACCTTAACTTTAACTTTAACTTTAACTTTAATTTTAACTTTAACTTTAACTTTAATTTAACTTTAACTTTAACTTTAACTTGAACTTTAACTTTAACTTTAACTTTAACTTTAACTTTAACTTTAACTTTAACTTTAACTTTGACTTTAACTTTAACTTTAACTTTAACTTTAACTTTAACTTTAACTTTAACTTTAATTTTAACTTTAACTTTAACTTTAACTTTAACTTTAACTTTAACTTTAATTTTAACTTTAACTTTAACTTTAACTCTAACTTTAACTTTAACTTTAACTTTGACTTTAACTTTAACTTTAACTTTAACTTTAATTTTACTTTAACTTTAACTTTAGCTTTAACTTGAACTTTAATTTTAACTTTAACTTTAACTCTAACTTTCCCTTTAACTTTAACTTTAACTTTAACTTTAGCTTTAACTTTAACTTGAACTATAACTTTAACTTTAACTTTAACTTTAACTTTAACTTTAACTTTAACTTTAACTTTAACTTTAACTTTAACTTTAACTTTAACTTTAACTTCAACTTTAAATTTATCTTTAACTTTAACTTTAACTTTTACTTTTACTTTAACTTTAACTTTAACTTCAACTTTAAATTTATTTTTATCTTTAACTTTAACTTCAACTTTAACTCTAACTTTAACTTTAACTTTAGCTTTAACTTTAACTTTAATTTTAACTTTAACTTTAACTTTAACTTTAACTTTAACTTTAACTCTAACTTTAACTTTAACTTTAACTTTAACTTTAACTTTAACTTTAACTTTAACTTTAACTTTAACTTTAACTTTAACTTTAACTTTAACTTTAACTTTAACTTTAACTTTAACTTTAACTTTAACTTTAACTATAACTTTAACTTTAACTTTGACTTTAACTTTAACTTTAACTTTAACTTTAATTTAACTTTAACTTTAACTTTAACTTTAACTTTAACTTTAACTTTAACTTTAACTTTAACTTTAACTTTAACTTTAACTTTAACTTTAACTTTAACATTAACTTTAACTTTAACTTTAACTTTAACTTTAACTCTAACTTTACCTTTAACTTTAACTTTAACTTTATCCTTAACTTTAACTTTAACTTTGACTTTAACTTTAGCTTTAATTTTAACTTTAACTTTAACCTTAAATTTAACTTTAACTTTAACTTTAATTTTAACTTTAACTTTAACCTTAACCTTAACTTTAACTTTGACTTTAACTTTAACTTTCATTTTAACTTTAACTTTATTTTTAACTTTAACTTTAACTTTAGCTTTAACTTTAATTTTAAATTTAACTTTAACTTTAACTTTAACTTTAACTTTAACTTTGACTTTAACTTTAGCTTTAACTCTAACTTTAACTTTAACTTCAACTTTAGCATTAACTTTATCTTTAACTTTAACTTTAACTTTAACTTTAACTTTAACTTTAACTTTAACTCTAGCTTTAACTCTAATTTTAACTTTAACTTTAACTTTACCTTTAACTTTAACTTTAACTTTAACTTTAACTTTAACTTTAACTTTAACTTTAACTTTAACTTTAACTTTAACTTTAACTTTAACTTTAACTTTAACTTTAACTTTAACTTTAACTTTAACTTTAACTTTAACTTTAACTTTAACTTTATCTTTAAATTTAACTTTAACTTTAACTTTAAATTTAACTTTAAACTTTAACTTTAACTTTGACTTTGACTTTAACTTTCATTTGAACTTTAACTTTATTTTTAACTTTAACTTTAACTTTAGCTTTAACTTTAATTTTAACTTTAACTTTAACTTTAACTTTAACTTTAACTTTAACTTTAACATTAACTTTGACTTTAACTTTAGCTTTAACTCTAACTTTAACTTTAACTTCAACTTTAGCCTTAACTTTATCTTTAACTTTAACTTTAACTTTAAATTTAACTTTAACTTTAACTCTAGCTTTAACTCTAATTTTAACTTTAACTTTAACTTTAACTTTACCTTTAACTTTAAGTTTAACTTTAACTTTAACTTTAACTTTAACTTTAACTTTAACTTTAACTTTAACTTTAACTTTAACTTTAACTTTAACTTTAACTTTAACTTTAACTTTAACTTTAACTTTAACTTTAACTTTAACTTTAACTTTAACTTTAACTTTAACTTTAACTTTAACTTTAACTTTAACTTTAACTTTAACTTCAACTTTAAATTTATCTTTAACTTTAACTTTAACTTTAACTTTAACTTTAACTTTAACTTTAACTTTAACTTTAACTTTAACTTTAACTTTAACTTTCATTTTAACTTTAACTTTAACTTTATTTTTAACTTTAACTTTAAATTTAACTTTATTTTTAACTTTAACTTTAACTTTGGCTTTAGCTTTAAGTTTAACTTTAACTTTAACTCTAACTTTCCCTTTAACTTTAACTTTAACTTTAACTTTAACTTTAGCTTTAACTTTAACTTTAACTATAACTTTAACTTTAACTTTAACTTTAACTTTAACTTTAACTTTAACTTTAACTTTAACTTTAACTTTAACTTTAACTTCAACTTTAAATTTATCTTTAACTTTAACTTTAACTTTAACTTTAACTTTAACTTTAACTTTAACTTTAACTTTAACTTTAACTTCAACTTTAAATTTATCTTTATCTTTAACTTTAACTTTAACTTCAACTTTAACTTTAACTTTAACTTTGACTTTAACTTTAACTTTAACTTTAACTTTAACTTTAATTTAACTTTAACTTTAACTTTAACTTTAACTTTAACTTTAACTTTAACTTTAACTTTAACTTTAACTTTAACTTTAACTCTAACTCTAACTTTACCTTTAACTTTAACTTTAACTTTATCCTTAACTTTAACTTTAACTTTGACTTTAACTTTAGCTTTAATTTTAACTTTAACTTTAGCCTTAAATTTAACTTTAACTTTAACTTTAACTTTAATTTTAACTTTAACTTTAACCTTAACCTTAACTTTAATTTTGACTTTAACTTTAACTTTCATTTTAACTTTAACTTTATTTATAACTTTAACTTTAACTTTAGCTTTAACTTTAATTTTAACTTTAACTTTAACTTTAACTTTAACTTTAACTTTGACTTTAACTTTAGCTTTAACTCTAACTTTAACTTTAACTTCAACTTTAGCCTTAACTTTATCTTTAACTTTAACTTTAACTTTAAATTTAACTTTAACTTTAACTCTAGCTTTAACTCTAATTTTAACTTTAACTTTAAATTTACCTTTAACTTTAACTTTAACTTTAACTTTAACTTTAACTTTAACTTTAACTTTAACTTTAACTTTAACTTTAACTTTAACTTTAACTTTAACTTTAACTTTAACTTTAACTTTAACTTTAACTTTAACTTTAACTTTAACTTTAACTTTAACTTTAACTTTAACTTTAACTTTAACTTTAACTTTAACTTTAACTTTAACTTTAACTTTAAATTTAACTTTAACTTTAACTTTAAATTTAACTTTAAACTTTAACTTTAACTTTGACTTTAACTTTCATTTGAACTTTAACTTTAACTTTAACTTTAACTTTAACTTTAACTTTAACCTTAACTTTAACTTTAACTTTATCTTTAACTTTAAATTTAACTTTAACTTTAACTTTCATTTTAACTTTAACTTTAACTTTATTTTTAACTTTAACTTTAACTTTATTTTTAACTTTAACTTTAACTTTAACTTTAGCTTTAACTTTAAGTTTAACTTTAACTTTAACTTTAACTTTAACTTTAACTTTCATTTTAACTTTAACTTTAACTTTATTTTTAACTTTAACTTTAAATTTAACTTTATTTTTAACTTTAACTTTAACTTTGGCTTTAACTTTAAGTTTAACTTTAACTTTAAGTTTAACTTTAACTTTAACTTTAACTTTAACTTTAACTTTAACTTTAACTTTAACTTTAACTTTAACTTTAACTTTAACTTTAACTTAAACTTAAACTTAAACTTAAACTTTAACTTTAACTTTAACCTTAACTTTAACTTTAACTTTAACTATAACTTTAACTTTAACTTTAACTTTAACTTTAACTTTAACTTTAACTTTAACCTTAACTTTAACTTTAACTTTAACTATAACTTTAACTTTAACTTTAACTTTAACTTTAACCTTAACTTTAACTTTATCTTTAACTTTAACTTTAGCTTTCAATTTAACTTTAACTTTATTTTTAACTTTAACTTTAACTTTAACTTTATTTTTAACTTTAACTTTAACTTTAGCTTTAACTTTAAGTTTAAGTTTAACTTTAACTTTAACTTTAACTTTAACTTTAACTTCAACCTTAACTTTAACTTTAACTTTAACTTTAACTATAACTTTAACTTTAACTATAACTTTAACTTTCCCTTTAACTTTAACTTTAACATTAACTTTAACTTTAGCTTTAGCTTTAACTTTAACTTTATTTTTAACTTTAACTTTAACTTTCACTTCAACTTTAACTTTATTTTTAACTTTAACTTTAACTTTACCTTTCACTTTAACTTTATTTTTAACTTTAACTTTCGCTTTAACTTTAACATTCACTTTAACTTTAACTTTAACTTTAACTTTATTTTTAACTTTAACTTTAACTTTAACTTTATTTTTAACTTTAGCTTTAACTTTAACTTTATTTTTAACTTTAACTTTCGCTTTAACTCTAACATTCACTTTAATATTAACTTTAACTTTGACTTTCACTTTAGCTTTAACCTTAACTTTAACTTTAACTTTAACTTTAACATTAACTTTAACTTTAACTTTAACTTTAACTTTAACTTTAACTTTACCTTTAACTTTAACTTTAACTTTAACCTTAACTTTACCTTTAACTTTAACTTTAACTTTAACTTTAACCTTAACTTTACCTTTAACTTTAACTTTAACTTTAACTTTAAATTTAACTTTAACTTTAACTTTAACTTTCATTTTAACTTTAACTTTCATTTTAACTTTCACTTTAACTTTAACTTTAATTTTATTTTTAACTTTAGCTTTCGCTTTAACTTTAAAATTCACTTTAACTTTAACTTTAACCTTAACTTTAACTTTCACTTTAACTTTAACTTTGACTTTAAATTTAACTTTAACTTTAACTTTAACTTTAACTTTAACCTTAACTTTACCTTTAACTTTAACTTTAACTTTAACCTTAACTTTACCTTTAACTTTAACTTTAACTTTAACTTTAAATTTAACTTTAAACTTTAACTTAAACTTTAACTTTAACTTTAACTTTAACCTTAACTTTACCTTTAACTTTAACTTTAACTTTAACTTTAACTTTAACTTTAACTTTAACTTTAACCTTAACTTTAACTTTAACTTTATCTTTAACTTTAACTTTAACTTTAACTTTCATTTTAACTTTAACTTTAACTTTATTTTTAACTTTAACTTTAACTTTATTTTTAACTTTAACTTTAGCTTTAACTTTAAGTTTAACTTTATCTTTAACTTGAACTTTAACTTTAACTTTAACTTTAACTTTAACTTTAACTTTAACTTTGACTTTAACTTTAACTTTAACTTTAACTTTAACTTTAACTTTAACTTTAACTTTAACTTTAACTTTAACTTTAACTTTAACTTTAATTTTAACTTTAACTTTAACTTTAACTTTAACTTTAATTTTAACTTTAACTTTAACTTTAACTTTAACTCTAACTTTAACTTTAACTTTAACTTTGACTTTAACTTTAACTTTAACTTTAATTTTACTTTAACTTTAACTTTAGCTTTAACTTGAACTTTAATTTTAACTTTAACTTTAACTCTAACTTTCCCTTTAACTTTAACTTTAACTTTAACTTTAGCTTTAACTTTAACTTTAACTATAACTTTAACTTTAACTTTAACTTTAACTTTAACTTTAACTTTAACTTTAACTTTAACTTTAACTTTAACTTTAACTTTAACTTTAACTTTAACTTTAACTTTAACTTTAACTTTAACTTTAACTTTAACTTTAACTTTAACTTTAACTTTAACTTTAACTTTAACTTTAACTTTAACTTTAACTTTAACGTTAACTTTAACTTTAACTTCAACTTTAAATTTATCTTTAACTTTAACTTTAACTTTTACTTTTACTTTAACTTTAACTTTAACTTTAACTTCAACTTTAAATTTATTTTTATCTTTAACTTTAACTTTAACTTCAACTTTAACTCTAACTTTAACTTTAACTTTAGCTTTAACTTTAACTTTAATTTTAACTTTAACTTTAACTTAAACTTTAACTTTAACTCTAACTTTAACTTTAACTTTAACTTTAACTTTAACTTTAACTTTAACTTTAACTTTAACTTTAACTTTAACTTTAACTTTAACTTTAACTTTAACTTTAACTTTAACTTTAACTTTAACTTTAACTTTAACTTTAACTTTAACTATAACTTTAACTTTAACTTTAACTTTGACTTTAACTTTAACTTTAACTTTAACTTTAATTTAACTTTAACTTTAACTTTAACTTTAACTTTAACTTTAACTTTAACTTTAACTTTAACTTTAACATTAACTTTAACTTTAACTTTAACTTTAACTCTAACTTTACCTTTAACTTTAACTTTAACTTTATCCTTAACTTTAACTTTAACTTTGACTTTAACTTTAGCTTTAATTTTAACTTTAACTTTAACCTTAAATTTAACTTTAACTTTAACTTTAATTTTAACTTTAACTTTAACCTTAACCTTAACTTTAACTTTGACTTTAACTTTAACTTTCATTTTAACTTTAACTTTATTTTTAACTTTAACTTTAACTTTAGCTTTAACTTTAATTTTAAATTTAACTTTAACTTTAACTTTAACTTTAACTTTAACTTTAACTTTGATTTTAACTTTAGCTTTAACTCTAACTTTAACTTTAACTTCAACTTTAGCATTAACTTTATCTTTAACTTTAACTTTAACTTTAACTTTAACTTTAACTTTAACTTTAACTTTAACTCTAGCTTTAACTCTAATTTTAACTTTAACTTTAACTTTACCTTTAACTTTAACTTTAACTTTAACTTTAACTTTAACTTTAACTTTAACTTTAACTTTAACTTTAACTTTAACTTTAACTTTAACTTTAACTTTAACTTTAACTTTAACTTTAACTTTAACTTTAACTTTAAATTTAACTTTAACTTTAACTTTAAATTTAACTTTAAACTTTAACTTTAACTTTGACTTTGACTTTAACTTTCATTTGAACTTTAACTTTAACTTTAACTTTAACTTTAACTTTAACTTTAACTTTAACTTTAACTTTAACTTTAACTTTAACTTTAACTTTAACTTTAACTTTAACTTTAACTTTAACCTTAACTTTAACTTTATCTTTAACTTTAACTTTAACTTTAACTTTAACTTTCATTTTAACTTTAACTTTAACTTTATTTTTAACTTTAACTTTAACTTTAACTTTAGCTTTAACTTTAAGTTTAACTTTAACTTTAACTTTAACTTTAACTTTAACTTTAACTTTAACTTTAACTTTAACTTTAACTTTAACTTTAACTTTCATTTTAACTTTAACTTTAACTTTATTTTTAACTTTAACTTTAAATTTAACTTTATTTTTAACTTTAACTTTAACTTTAGCTTTAACTTTAAGTTTAACTTTAACTTTAACTTTAACTTTAACTTTAACTTTAACTTTAACTTTAACTTTAACTTTAACTTTAACTTTAACTTTAACTTTAACTTTAACTTTAACTTAAACTTAAACTTTAACTTTAACTTTAACTTTAACTTTAACTTTAACCTTAACTTTAACTTTAACTTTAACTTTAACTATAACTTTAACTTTAACTTTAACTTTAACCTTAACTTTAACTTTAACTTTAACTATAACTTTAACTTTAACTTTAACTTTAACTTTAACTTTAACTTTAACCTTAACTTTAACTTTATCTTTAACTTTAACTTTAACTTTCAATTTAACTTTAACTTTATTTTTAACTTTAACTTTAACTTTAACTTTAACTTTAACTTTATTTTTAACTTTAACTTTAGCTTTAACTTTAAGTTTAAGTTTAACTTTAACTTTAACTTTAACTTTAACTTTAACTTTAACTTTAACTTTAACTTTAACCTTAACTTTAACTTTAACTTTAACTTTAACTTTAACTATAACTTTAACTTTAACTATAACTTTAACTTTCCCTTTAACTTTAACTTTAACATTAACTTTAACTTTAGCTTTAACTTTAACTTTATTTTTAACTTTAACTTTAACTTTAACTTAACTTTAACTTTAACTTTAACTTTCACTTCAACTTTAACTTTATTTTTAACTTTAACTTTAACTTTACCTTTAACTTTAACTTTATTTTTAACTTTAACTTTCGCTTTAACTTTAACATTCACTTTAACTTTAACTTTAACTTTATTTTTAACTTTAACTTTAACTTTTACTTTAACTTTAACTTTATTTTTAACTTTAACTTTAACATTCACTTTAATATTAACTTTAACTTTCACTTTCACTTTAGCTTTAACCTTAACTTTAACTTTAACTTTAACTTTAACTTTAACTTTAACTTTAACTTTAACTTTAACTTTAACTTTAACTTTAACCTTAACTTTACCTTTAACTTTAACTTTAACTTTAACTTTACCTTTAACTTTAACTTTAACTTTAAATTTAACTTTAACTTTAACTTTAACTTTAACTTTAACTTTAACTTTCATTTTAACTTTAACTTTCATTTTAACTTTCACTTTAACTTTAACTTTAATTTTATTTTTAACTTTAGCTTTCGCTTTAACTTTAAAATTCACTTTAACTTTAACTTTAACCTTAACTTTAACTTTCACTTTAACTTTAATTTTGACTTTAACTTTAAATTTAACTTTAACTTTAACTTTAACTTTAACCTTAACTTTACCTTTAACTTTAACTTTAACTTTAACTTTAACTTTAACTTTAACTTTAACTTTAACTTTAACTTTAACTTTAACTTTAACTTTAACTTTAACTTTAACTTTAACTTTAACTTTAACTTTAACTTTAACTTTAACTTTAACTTTAACTTTAAATTTAACTTTAACTTTAACTTTAACTTTAACTTTAACTTTCATTTTAACTTTAACTTTCATTTAAACTTTCGCTTTAACTTTAATTTTATTTTTAACTTTAGCTTTCGCTTTAACTTTAAAATTCACTTTAACTTTAACTTTAACTTTAACTTTAACTTTAACTTTAACCTTAACTTTAACTTTAACTTTCACTTTAACTTTAACTTTGAATTTGACTTTAACTTTAACTTTAACTTTAACTTTAACTTTAACTTTAACTTTAACTTTAACTTTAACTTTAACTTTAACTTTAACTTTAACTATAACTTTAACTTTAACTTTAACTTTAACTTTAACCTTAACTTTAACTTTAACTTTAACTTTAACTTTAACTATAACTTTAACTTTAACTTTAACTTTAACTTTAACTTTAACTTAAACCTTAACTTTAACTTTAACTTTATCTTTAACTTTAACTTTAACTTTAACTTTCATTTTAACTTTAACTTTAACTTTATTTTTAACTTTAACTTTAACTTTAACTTTATTTTTAACTTTAACTTTAACTTTAGCTTTAACTTTAAGTTTAACTTTAACTTTAACTTTAACTTTAACTTTAACTTTAACCTTAACTTTAACTTTAACTTTAACTTTAACTATAACTTTAACTTTCCCTTTAACTTTAACTTTAACATTAACTTTGACTTTAGCTTTAACTTTAACTTTATTTTTAACTTTAACTTTAACTTTAACTTAACTTTAACTTTAACTTTAGCTTTCACTTTCACTTTAACTTTAACTTTATTTTTAACTTTAACTTTAACTTTACCTTTAACTTTAACTTTATTTTTAACTTTAACTTTCGCTTTAACTTTAACATTCACTTTAACTTTAACTTTAACTTTAACTTTTACTTTAACTTTAACTTTATTTTTAACTTTAACTTTATTTTTAACTTTAACTTTCGCTTTAACATTAACTTTAACTTTGACTTTCACTTTAGCTTTAACTTTAACTTTAACTTTAACTTTAACTTTAACTTTAACTTTAACTTTAACTTTAACTTTAACTTTAACCTTAACTTTACCTTTAACTTTAACTTTAACTTTAACTTTAACTTTAACTTTAACCTTAACTTTAACTTTAACTATAACTTTAACTTTAACTTTAACTTTAACTTTAACTTTAACTTTAACTTTAACTTTAACTTTAACTTTAACTTTAACTTTAACTTTAACTTTAACTTTTACTTTAACTTTAACTTTATTTTTAACTTTAACTTTATTTTTAACTTTAACTTTCGCTTTAACATTAACTTTAACTTTGACTTTCACTTTAGCTTTAACTTTAACTTTAACTTTAACTTTAACTTTAACTTTAACTTTAACTTTAACTTTAACTTAAACTTAAACTTTAACTTTAACTTTAACTTTAACTTTAACCTTAACTTTAACTTTAAATTTAACTATAACTTTAACTTTAACTTTAACTTTAACCTTAACTTTAACTTTAACTTTAACTATAACTTTAACTTTAACTTTAACTTTAACTTTAACTTTAACCTTAACTTTAACTTTAACTTTATCTTTAACTTTAACTTTAACTTTCAATTTAACTTTAACTTTATTTTTAACTTTAGCTTTAACTTTAACTTTATTTTTAACTTTAACTTTAGCTTTAACTTTAAGTTTAAGTTTAACTTTAACTTTAACTTTAACTTTAACTTTAACCTTAACTTTAACTTTAACTTTAACTTTAACTATAACTTTAACTTTAACTATAACTTTAACTTTCCCTTTAACTTTAACTTTAACATTAACTTTAACTTTAGCTTTAACTTTAACTTTATTTTTAACTTTAACTTTAACTTTAACTTAACTTTAACTTTAACTTTAACTTTCACTTCAACTTTAACTTTATTTTTAATTTTAACTTTAACTTTACCTTTAACTTTAACTTTATTTTTAACTTTAACTTTCGCTTTAACTTTAACATTCACTTTAACTTTAACTTTAACTTTATTTTTAACTTTAACTTTAACTTTTACTTTAACTTTAACTTTATTTTTAATTTTAACTTTAACATTCACTTTAATACTAACTTTAACTTTCACTTTCACTTTAGCTTTAACCTTAACTTTAACTTTAACTTTAACTTTAACCTTAACTTTACCTTTAACTTTAACTTTAACTTTAACTTTACCTTTAACTTTAACTTTAACTTTAACTTTAACTTTAAATTTAACTTTAACTTTAACTTTAACTTTAACTTTCATTTTAACTTTAACTTTCATTTTAACTTTCACTTTAACTTTAACTTTAATTTTATTTTTAACTTTAGCTTTCGCTTTAACTTTAAAATTCACTTTAACTTTAACTTTAACCTTAACTTTAACTTTCACTTTAACTTTAATTTTGACTTTAACTTTAACTTTAACTTTAACTTTAACCTTAACTTTACCTTTAACTTTAACTTTAACTTTAACTTTAACTTTAACTTTAACTTTAACTTTAACTTTAACTTTAACTTTAACTTTAACTTTAACTTTAACTTTAACTTTAACTTTAACTTTAACTTTAACTTTAACTTTAACTTTAACTTTAACTTTAACTTTAACTTTAAATTTAACTTTAACTTTAACTTTAACTTTAACTTTAACTTTCATTTTAACTTTAACTTTCATTTAAACTTTCGCTTTAACTTTAATTTTATTTTTAACTTTAGCTTTCGCTTTAACTTTAAAATTCACTTTAACTTTAACTTTAACTTTAACTTTAACTTTAACTTTAACTTTAACTTTAACTTTAACTTTAACTTTAACTTTAACTTTAACCTTAACTTTAACTTTAACTTTCACTTTAACTTTAACTTTGAATTTGACTTTAACTTTAACTTTAACTTTAACTTTAACTTTAACTTTAACTTTAACTTTAACTTTAACTATAACTTTAACTTTAACTTTAACCTTAACTTTAACTTTAACTTTAACTTTAACTTTAACTTTAACTTTAACTTTAACTTTAACTTTAACTTTAACTATAACTTTAACTTTAACTTTAACTTTAACTTTAACTTTAACTTTAACTTAAACCTTAACTTTAACTTTAACTTTATCTTTAACTTTAACTTTAACTTTAACTTTAACTTTCATTTTAACTTTAACTTTAACTTTATTTTTAACTTTAACTTTAACTTTAACTTTATTTTTAACTTTAACTTTAACTTTAGCTTTAACTTTAAGTTTAACTTTAACTTTAACTTTAACTTTAACTTTAACTTTAACTTTAACTTTAACTTTAACTTTAACCTTAACTTTAACTTTAACTTTAACTTTAACTTTAACTATAACTTTAACTTTCCCTTTAACTTTAACTTTAACATTAACTTTGACTTTAGCTTTAACTTTAACTTTATTTTTAACTTTAACTTTAACTTTAACTTAACTTTAACTTTAACTTTAACTTTAGCTTTCACTTTCACTTTAACTTTAACTTTATTTTTAACTTTAACTTTAACTTTACCTTTAACTTTAACTTTATTTTTAACTTTAACTTTCGCTTTAACTTTAACATTCACTTTAACTTTAACTTTAACTTTAACTTTAACTTTAACTTTTACTTTAACTTTAACTTTATTTTTAACTTTAACTTTATTTTTAACTTTAACTTTCGCTTTAACATTAACTTTAACTTTGACTTTCACTTTAGCTTTAACTTTAACTTTAACTTTAACTTTAACTTTAACTTTAACTTTAACTTTAACTTTAACTTTAACCTTAACTTTACCTTTAACTTTAACTTTAACTTTAACTTTAACCTTAACTTTACCTTTAACTTTAACTTTAACTTTAAATTTAACTTTAACTTTAACTTTAACTTTAACTTTCATTTTAACTTTAACTTTCATTTTAACTTTCACTTTAACTTTAACTTTAATTTTATTTTTAACTTTAGCTTTCGCTTTAACTTTAAAATTCACTTTAACTTTAACTTTAACTTTAACTTTAACCTTAACTTTAAATTTAACTTTCACTTTAACTTTAACTTTGACTTTAACTTTAACTTTAACTTTAGCTTTAACTTTAACTTTAACCTTAACTTTTACTTTAACTTTAACTTTAACTTTAACTTTGACTTTTTAACTTTAGCTGTAACTTTAACCTTAACTTTAACTTTAACTTTAACTTTAAATTTAACTTTAACTTTAACTTTAACTTTAACTTTAACTTTAACTTTAACTTTAACTTTAACTTTAACTTTAAATTTAACTTTAACTTTAACTTTAACTTTAACTTTAACTTTAAATTTAACTTTAAATTTAACTTTAACTTTAACTTTCAATTTGTCTTTATTTTTAACTTTAACTTTAGCTTTAACTTTAACTTTAACTTTATCTTTAACTTTAACTAATTTTTTTGTTGGTTTTTTGGCCTTTAGTTTGTAAAAGTGTTTGTAAATTGTCGAGCTCGAGGCCATACAATATTAAATAACAAAGAAAACTGTTTATTTGTATATGTTATATATTGTCGTTTTTTATTTATCGATATTTCGACTTCAATTAGAAGTCATCTTCAGGACTAGAAATACAAAAATACAAGTATTATAATAAAAAACATAAAAGTACATGTATACATTTGACTTACATCGTTGGATGTACCAGATCGACTAATTTAAAATTTTATATGACAAAAACGAAAATAAACATAAAAAGTAAACAAATAAAGAACCGTAATTATAAACAAAATTCTTAACTAACAACAATATAGCATAAAAAGTTAAACTGTGAGCGACACCCATAGCATAAGTATGTATTAAATTCCCACCAGGTAAATATTGTTGTATAACACTCTCAGCATTAATTTTTGCAATTTTGCTTTACCAATTGTCGGTATGCGTGAGCGCATTGGTCTGTGTCTGACTTAAAATTCATTCTTTTATCGTTGGGTGTGCCGGTGATGTGAAGCATCTCCAAAATATAGCGTTTCGTATAATGTTTTTCTTGTTGTAGAATTTCTACCTCATCGAAATCCAGAGAGTGTCCAGTTGTTTTGCAATGCTGAGTGAGGGCCGTTTTGTTATCATTAGTGTGGTCCCTATTTTTTATGTTTGATTTGTGAGCGGAAATCCTTGTCTTTAGTTTGGATTTAGTAGTCCCCACATATACCTTATTGCATACGTGGGACCCGTCGCCGTTGCATTTAATTTTATATATAACGTCAGATTTCTCATATTTTCCGATTTTGCTTTTTGTATTTGTAAATATTTTTTGTAAAGTGTTGTTATATGTGAAGGCAATTTGAAATTTTTCCCTGTCGTACAAATTCGAATGCTTTATCCTATTCGACAAACTTGGTACAAAAGTGGTGGATTTATATATTTTATCTGGTTTGGCTTTCTTGTCTCTAGTCGTCTTGAAATGGCTATGTATGAATTGTTTTATAAGTTGAGCAGGAAATTCATTATTTTCAAGAACTTTTTGAATTATTTCAATATTTTTCTTATGGTACATCGCGTCACTAATTGTGAGAACACGTCTTACGAAATTTTTGGCCGTATTTACAATTGCAGACTTGTCGTGTTTCGAATAAAAGTTTAATAATCTACCGGAGGCAGTAGGCTTTCTATACCAATCGAACGTCAGGTGGTTGTTGTTTTTTATTACCAGAGTGTCCAGAAATGGCAATTCTCCATCTTTCTCAACTTCTAACGTAAATTTTATAGATCTGTTGTATTCATTTAAGTTAGCCAGCATTTTCTCAATATGGTCCGTTCTTGCAATGGCAAACAGATCGTCTACATATTTAGTGAGGAGGCGTGGTTTATATGGTGTATCTTCCTCAAATTTAGTTAGCAGTTCTTCCATCACAATATCTGCTATGACCGGAGATGCCGGTGACCCTATAGGCATTCCTGCACGTTGTTCATAAATCTTATTTTTGTAGTTGAAGTACCTGTTTTCTTTAATATAAAATCGTACTACCTCAAGGAAGAGATCTTTGGTTAGATTTGTATGCTTTTTAATTTGGTTCCATTTGGACGAAATGATTTCCAAAGCATGGTCTAATGGAATGCTAGGGAATAATGAGACAACATCGAACGAAACTAGGCTCTCATCATCAAAGACATCCTTAATTTTATTTTTAAACTCAACGGAATCTTTTACATTGTATTTTGATTCTTTGGTTACATTCATCAAAATATTTACAACGAATTTACATAGGTTGTACGAAGGCGAATTGATGGAAGAACATATAGGCCTCAATGGGATACCTTTCCATTCAAGTCTATCATATTGTTTTTAAAGAGCTTTTCCACGATCGCATTGTTTCTGTCTTGGAGCTTGGTAGTTGGATCTCGTTTTAATACTCGATATGTGGAAATGTCATTGACGATGCGTTGTAATTTTGTTTCGTAATCGTCCCCTTGCATTAAAACTGTCGCACTTCCTTTGTCCGCGTTTAGAACTAACAATTCTTTATTATTTCTAAGAAATATTTTTGTCGACTGTAGGGTATCTAGAACAAACCTGTCCCTCGCGCTAATGTCTGCTTTGTTTTGGTGATCTCGTATAATTGTTGTAAAATTATTTCTCTCTATTTCTTGATGTTCTTTGTCTTTGATTGTATGTATGCAATCTTCGCCATCTGCTATAATTTGAAAAAGGGGGAGGCTATTCTTTGTTGTTGGTAAAGAGTATTTTGGGCCTAGTGAGATAATCCACTGAACGTCTGGTGGTATGGTAGTACTTGTTGTATTATGAAACCACTGCGGTACGTTTTTTATGTTAAGTAATTGTTTTTGTTTTTCCCTAAGCTTCTCATAGTTGTTCGTTTGTGTTTTCTTTATTTTTGCGGTAATATTTTGAGCTAACACTTTTTCGCTCTCGAAAAACATGTTGGAATCATCCTCACTAAGTTTTTGTTGTAATTTATAATTTAATGTATTTACCTCTTTTATTTTTTGTTGTTGTAGTTCATGTTTTATTTGTATTATGAGATTCAGGAGCTTCTTATGCACATTTTCTAAATACCTCGATGTTGAGTTGGTGATTTTCTTTGATATTCTATTTTTGCCGATGTTGCAGTTGACAATATAAGAAATGGTCTTAGTAGCGTTGCTGATAAAACTTGGTATAATTCCACTCTTTCTACATCTCCCAAGGAATTTAATCGACTCAGTCAGCCTGCTTAGTTGTTGTGCGCTGCGCTGATAGCGTTTTGTACATTTGATAGTTTTATTATTATACTTATCTTTTAAATTTCTGTAGATGTTGTATGTATTTTTGTTATTGCGGCGTGCTTTCCGTTCCATAATTAATTTTTTTGTTGGTTTTTTGGCCTTTAGTTTGTAAAAGTGTTTGTAAATTGTCGAGCTCGAGGCCATACAATATTAAATAACAAAGAAAACTGTTTATTTGTATATGTTATATATTGTCGTTTTTTATTTATCGATATTTCGACTTCAATTAGAAGTCATCTTCAGGACTAGGAATACACTAACTTTAACTTTAACTTTAACTTTAACTTTAACTTTAACTTTAACTTTAACTTTATCTTTAACTTTAACTTTAACTTTAATTTTAACTTTAACTTTAACTTTAACTTAAACTTTAACTTTAACTTTAACTTTAACTTTGACTTTAACTTTAGCTTTAACTTTAACTTTAACTTTAACTTTAACTCTAACTTTAACTTTAACTTTAACTTTAACTTTAACTTTAACTTTAATTTAACTTTAACTTTAACCTGAACTTGAACTTTAACTTTAACTTTAACTTGAACTTGAACTTTAACTTTAACTTTAACTTTAACTTTAATTTTAACTTTGACTTTAACTTTAACTTTCATTTTATCTTTAACTTTATTTTTAACTTTAGCTTTAACTTTAACTTTAATTTTAACTTTGACTTTAACTTTAACTTTAACTTTAACTTTCATTTTATCTTTAACTTTATTTTTAACTATAACTTTAACTTTAACTTTAGCTTTAACTTTAACTTTAACTTTAATTTTAACTTTAACTTTGACTTTAATTTTAGCTTTAACTTTAACTTTAACTTCAACTTTAGCCTTAACTTTATCTTTAACTTTAACTTTAACTCTAATTTTAACTTTAACTTTAACTTTAACTTTACCTTTAACTTTAACTTTAACTTCAACTTTAACTTTAAAATTAACTTTAGCTTTAACTTTAACCTTAAATTTAACTTTAACTTTAACTTTAATTTTAACTTTAACTTTAACTTTAACTTTCAATTTTAACTTTAACTTTAAGGTTAACTTTAACTTTAACTTTGACTTTAACTTTAACTTTCATTTTAACTTTAACTTTATTTTTAACTTTAACTTTAACTTTAACTTTAACTCTAACTTTAACTTTAACTTTAACTTTACCTTTAACTTTAACTTTAACTTTAACTTTAACTTTAACTTTAACTTTAACTGTAACTGTAACTTTAACTTTAACTTTAACTTAAACTTTAACTTTAACTTTAACTTTAACTTTAACTTTAACTTTAACTTTAGCTTTAACTTTAACTTTAACTTTAACTTTAACTTTCCCTTTAACTTTAACTTTAACTTATCTTTAACTTTAGCTTTAACTTTAACTTTAACTTTAACTTTAACTTTAACTTTATCTTTAACTTTAACTTTAACTTTAACTTCAACTTTAACTTTAAATTTATCTTTAACTTTAACTTTAACTTTAACTTCAACTTTAACTTTAACTTTAAATTTAAATTTAACTTTAACTTTAATTTTAACTTTAACTTTAACTTTAACTTTAACTTTAACTCTAACTTTAACTTTAACTTTAACTTTAATTTAACTTTAACTTTAACTTTAACTTTAACTTGAACTTTAACTTTAACTTTAACTTTAACTTTAACTTTAACTTTAACTTTAAATCTGACTTTAGCTTTAATTTTAACCTTAAATTTGACTTTAAATTTAACTTTAATTTTAACTTTAACTTTAACTTTAAATTTAACTTTAACTTTAAACTTTAACTTTGACTTTGACTTTAACTTTCATTTTAACTTTAACTTTAACTTTGACCTTAACTTTAACTTTAACTTTATTTTTAACTTTAACTTTAACTTTAACTTTCATTTTAACTTTAACTTTAACTTTATTTTTAACTTTAACTTTAACTTTAACTTTATTTTTAACTTTAACTTTAACTTTAACTTTAACTTTAACCTTAACGTTAACTTTAACTTTAACTATAACTTTAACTTTAACTTTAACTTTAACTTTAACTTTAACCTTAACTTTAGCTTTAACTTTAACTATAACTTTAACTTTAACTTTAACTTTAACTTTAACTTTAACTTTAACTTTAACTTTAACTTTAACTTTAACTTTAACTTTAACTTTAACCTTAGCTTTAACTTTAACTTTAACTATAACTTTAACTTTAACTTTAACTTTAACTTTAACTTTAACTTTAACTTTAACCTTAACTTTAACTTTAACTTTAACTTTAACTTTATTAACTTTAACATTAGCTTTAACTTTAACTTTCATTTTAACTTTAACTTTAACTTTATTTTTAACTTTAACTTTAACTTTAACCTTAACTTTAACTTTAACTTTAACTTTGACTTTAACTTTAAATTTAACTTTAAACTTTAACTTTAACTTTAACCTTAACTTTAACTTTAACTTTGACTTTGACTTTAACTTTAACTTTCATTTAACTTTAACTTTCATTTTAACTTTAACTTTATTTTTAACTTTAACTTTAACTTTAATTTTAACTTTAACTTTAACCTTAACTTTAACTTTAACTTTAACTTTAACTTTAACTTTAACTTTATCTTTAACTTTAACTTTAACTTTAACTTTAACTTTAACTTTAACTTTAACTTTCATTTTAACTTTAACTTTAACTTTATTTTTAACTTTAACTTTAACTTTAGCTTTAACTTTAACTTTAACTTTAACTTTAACTTTATTTTTAACTTTAACTTTAACTTTAACTTTAGCTTTAACTTTAACTTTAACTTTATCTTTAACTTTAACTTTAACTTTAACTTTAACTTTAACTTTAACTTTAACTTTAACTTTAACCTTAACTTTAACTTTAACTTTAACTTTAACTATAACTTTAACTTTAACTTTAACTTTAACTTTAACTTTAACTTTAACCTTAACTTTAACTTTAACTTTAGCTTTAACTTTAACCTTAACTTTAACTTTAACTATAACTTTAACTTTAACTTTAACTTTATTAACTTTAACATTAGCTTTAACTTTAACTTTAACTTTCATTTTAACTTTAACTTTAACTTTATTTTTAACTTTAACTTTAACTTTATTAACTTTAACATTAGCTTTAACTTTAACTTTAACTTTAACTTTAACTTTCATTTTAACTTTAACTTTATTTTTAACTTTAATTTTAGCTTTAACTTTAACCTTAACTTTAACTTTAACTTTAACTTTGACTTTAACTTTAAATTTAACTTTAAACTTTAACTTTAACCTTAACTTTAACTTTGACTTTAACTTTCATTTAACTTTAACTTTCATTTTAACTTTAACTTTATTTTTAACTTTAACTTTAACTTTAATCTTAACTTTAACTTTGACTTTAACCTTAACTTTAACTTTAACTTTAACTTTAACTTTATCTTTAACTTTAACTTTAACTTTCATTTTAACTTTAGCTTTAACTTTATTTTTAACTTTAACTTTAACTTTAGCTTTAGCTTTAAATTTAACTTTATTTTTAACTTTAACTTTAACTTTAGCTTTAACTTTAACTTTATCTTTAACTTTAACTTTAACTTTAACTTTAACTTTAACTTTAACTTTAACTTTAACTTTAACTTTAACTTTAACTTTAACTTTAACTTTAACTTTAACTTTAACTTTAACTTTAACTTTAACTTTAACTTTAACTTTAACTTTAACTTTAACTTTAACTTTAACTTTAACTTTAACTTTAACTTTAACTTTAACTTTAACTTTAACTTTAACTTTAACTTTAACTTTAACTTTAACTTTAACTTTAATTTTAACTTTAACTTTAACTTTAACCTTAACTTTAACTTTAACTTTAACTTTAACTATAACTTTATCTTTAACTTTAACTTTAACTTTAACTTTCATTTTAACTTTAACTTTAACATTATTTTTAACTTTAACTTTAACTTTAACTTTAGCTTTAACTTTAACTTTAACTTTATTTTTAACTTTAACTTTAACTTTAGCTTTTACTTTAACTTTAACTTTATCTTTAACTTTAACTTTAACTTTAACCTTAACTTTAACTTTAACTTTAACTTTAACTTTAACTTTAACTTTAACTTTAACTTTAACTTTAACTTTAACTTTAACTTTATCTTTAACTTTAACTTTAACTTTAACTTTCATTTTAACTTTAACCGTATTTTTAACTTTAACTTTAACTTTAGCTTTAACTTTAACTTTAACTTTATTTTTAACTTTAACTATAACTTTAGCTTTAACTTTAACTTTAACTTTATCTTTAACTTTAACTTTAACTTTAACTTTAACTTTCATTTTATCTTTAACTTTATTTTTAACTTTAACTTTAGCTTTAACTTTAACTTTAACTTTAATTTTAACTTTAACTTTGACTTTAACTTTAGCTTTAACTTTAACTTTAACTTCAACTTTAGCCTTAACTTTATCTTTAACTTTAACTTTAACTTTAATTTTAACTTTAACTTTAACTTTAACTTTACCTTTAACTTTAACTTTAACTTCAACTTTAACTTTAACTTTAACTTTAACTTTAACTTTAACTTTAACTTTAACTTTAACTTTAACTTTAACTTTAACTTTAACTTTAACTTTAACTTTAACTTTAACTTTAACTTTAACTTTAACTTTAACTTTAACTTTAACTTTAACTTTAACTTTAACTTTAACTTTAACTTTAACTTTAACTTTAACTTTAACTTTAACTTTAACTTTAACTTTAACTTTAACTTTAACTTTAACTTTAACTTTAACTTTAACTTTAACTTTAACTTTAACTTTAACTTTAACTTTAACTTTAACTTTAACTTTAACTTTAACTTTAACTTTAACTTTAACTTTAACTTTAACTTTAACTTTAACTTTAACTTTAACTGTAACTGTAACTTTAACTTTAACTTTAACTTTAACTTTAGCTTTAACTTTAACTTTAACTTTAACTTTAACTTTAACTTTAACTTTCCCTTTAACTTTAACTTTAACTTATCTTTAACTTTAGCTTTAACTTTAACTTAAACTTTAACTTTAACTTTAACTTTAGCTTTAATTTTAACTTTAACTTTAAATTTATCTTTAACTTTAACTTTAACTTCAACTTTAACTTTAACTTTAACTTTAACTTTAAATTTAACTTTAACTTTAATTTTAACTCTAACTTTAACTTTAACTTTAACTTTAACTTTAACTTTAACTTTATCTTTAACTCTAACTTTAACTTTAATTTTAACTTTAACTTTAATTTAACTTTAACTTTAACTTTAACTTGAACTTTAACTTTAACTTTAACTTTAATTTTAACTTTAACTTTAACTTTAACTTTAACTTTAACTTTAACTTTAACTTTAACTTTAACTTTAACTTTAACTTTAACTTTAACTTTAACTTTAACTTTAACTTTAACTTTAACTTTAACTTTAACTTTAACTTTAACTTTAACTTTGACTTTAACTTTAACTTTAACTTTAACTTTAACTTTAACTTTAACTTTAATTTTACTTTAACTTTAACTTTAACTTTAACTTTAACTTGAACTTTAACTTTAACTTTAACTTTAATTTTAACTTTAACTTTAACCTTAACCTTAACTTTAACTTTGACTTTAACTTTAACTTTCATTTTAACTTTAACTTTATTTTTAACTTTAACTTTAACTTTAGCTTTAACTTTAATTTTAAATTTAACTTTAACTTTAACTTTAACTTTGACTTTAACTTTAGCTTTAACTCTAACTTTAACTTTAACTTCAACTTTAGCATTAACTTTATCTTTAACTTTAACTTTAACTTTAACTTTAACTTTAACTTTAACTTTAACTCTAACTTTAACTCTAGCTTTAACTCTAATTTTAACTTTAACTTTAACTTTAACTTTACCTTTAACTTTAACTTTAACTTTAACTTTAACTTTAACTTTAACTTTAACTTTAACTTTAACTTTAACTTTAACTTTAACTTTAACTTTAACTTTAAATTTAACTTTAACTTTAACTTTAAATTTAACTTTAAACTTTAACTTTAACTTTGACTTTGACTTTAACTTTCATTTGAACTTTAACTTTAACTTTAACTTTAACTTTAACCTTAACTTTAACTTTAACCTTAACTTTAACTTTAACTTTATCTTTATCTTTAACTTTAACTTTAACTTTAACTTTCATTTTAACTTTAACTTTAACTTTATTTTTAACTTTAACTTTAACTTTATTTTTAACTTTAACTTTAACTTTAGCTTTAACTTTAAGTTTAACTTTAACTTTAACTTTAACTTTAACTTTAACTTTAACTTTAACTTTAACTTTAACTTTAACTTTCATTTTAACTTTAACTTTATTTTTAACTTTAACTTTAAATTTAACTTTATTTTTAACTTTAACTTTAACTTTAGCTTTAACTTTAAGTTTAACTTTAACTTTAAGTTTAACTTTAACTTTAACTTTAACTTTAACTTTAACTTTAACTTAAACTTAAACTTTAACTTTAACTTTAACTTTAACCTTAACTTTAACTTTAACTTTAACTATAACTTTAACTTTAACTTTAACTTTAACCTTAACTTTAACTTTAACTTTAACTATAACTTTAACTTTAACTTTAACTTTAACTTTAACTTTAACTTTAACTTTAACTTTAACTTTAACTTTAACTTTAACCTTAACTTTAACTTTAACTTTATCTTTAACTTTAACTTTAACTTTCAATTTAACTTTAACTTTATTTTTAACTTTAACTTTAACTTTAACTTTATTTTTAACTTTAACTTTAGCTTTAACTTTAAGTTTAAGTTTAACTTTAACTTTAACTTTAACTTTAACTTTAACTTTAACTTTAACTTTAACTTTAACTTTAACTTTAACCTTAACTTTAACTTTAACTTTAACTTTAACTATAACTTTAACTTTAACTATAACTTTAACTTTCCCTTTAACTTTAACTTTAACATTAACTTTAACTTTAGCTTTAACTTTAACTTTATTTTTAACTTTAACTTTAACTTTAACTTAACTTTAACTTTAACTTTAACTTTAACTTTCACTTCAACTTTAACTTTATTTTTAACTTTAACTTTAACTTTACCTTTAACTTTAACTTTATTTTTAACTTTAACTTTCGCTTTAACTTTAACATTCACTTTAACTTTAACTTTAACTTTATTTTTAACTTTAACTTTAACTTTTACTTTAACTTTAACTTTATTTTTAACTTTAACTTTAACATTCACTTTAATATTAACTTTAACTTTCACTTTCACTTTAGCTTTAACCTTAACTTTAACTTTAACTTTAACTTTAACTTTAACTTTAACTTTAACTTTAACTTTAACTTTAACCTTAACTTTACCTTTAACTTTAACTTTAACTTTAAATTTAACTTTAACTTTAACTTTACCTTTAACTTTAACTTTAACTTTAAATTTAACTTTAACTTTAACTTTAACTTTCATTTTAACTTTAACTTTCATTTTAACTTTCACTTTAACTTTAACTTTAATTTTATTTTTAACTTTAGCTTTCGCTTTAACTTTAAAATTCACTTTAACTTTAACTTTAACCTTAACTTTAACTTTCACTTTAACTTTAATTTTGACTTTAACTTTAAATTTAACTTTAACTTTAACTTTAACTTTAACCTTAACTTTACCTTTAACTTTAACTTTAACTTTAACTTTAACTTTAACTTTAACTTTAACTTTAACTTTAACTTTAACTTTAACTTTAACTTTAACTTTAACTTTAACTTTAACTTTAACTTTAACTTTAACTTTAAATTTAACTTTAACTTTAACTTTAACTTTAACTTTCATTTTAACTTTAACTTTCATTTTAACTTTCGCTTTAACTTTAATTTTATTTTTAACTTTAGCTTTCGCTTTAACTTTAAAATTCACTTTAACTTTAACTTTAACTTTAACTTTAACTTTAACTTTAACTTTAACTTTAACTTTAACTTTAACCTTAACTTTAACTTTAACTTTCACTTTAACTTTAACTTTGAATTTGACTTTAACTTTAACTTTCACTTTAACTTTAACTTTAACTTTAACTTTAACTTTAACTTTAACTTTAACTTTAACTATAACTTTAACTTTAACTTTAACCTTAACTTTAACTTTAACTTTAACTTTAACTTTAACTTTAACTTTAACTTTAACTATAACTTTAACTTTAACTTTAACTTTAACTTTAACTTTAACTTTAACTTAAACCTTAACTTTAACTTTAACTTTATCTTTAACTTTAACTTTAACTTTAACTTTAACTTTAACTTTCATTTTAACTTTAACTTTAACTTTATTTTTAACTTTAACTTTAACTTTATTTTTAACTTTAACTTTAACTTTAGCTTTAACTTTAAGTTTAACTTTAACTTTAACTTTAACTTTAACTTTAACTTTAACTTTAACTTTAACTTTAACATTAACTTTAACTTTAACCTTAACTTTAACTTTAACTTTAACTTTAACTATAACTTTAACTTTCCCTTTAACTTTAACTTTAACATTAACTTTGACTTTAGCTTTAACTTTAACTTTATTTTTAACTTTAACTTTAACTTAACTTTAACTTTAACTTTAACTTTAGCTTTCACTTTCACTTTAACTTTAACTTTATTTTTAACTTTAACTTTAACTTTACCTTTAACTTTAACTTTATTTTTAACTTTAACTTTCGCTTTAACTTTAACATTCACTTTAACTTTAACTTTAACTTTAACTTTAACTTTTACTTTAACTTTAACTTTATTTTTAACTTTAACTTTATTTTTAACTTTAACTTTCGCTTTAACATTAACTTTAACTTTGACTTTCACTTTAGCTTTAACTTTAACTTTAACTTTAACTTTAACTTTAACTTTAACTTTAACTTTAACTTTAACTTTAACTTTAACTTTAACTTTAACTTTAACTTTAACCTTAACTTTACCTTTAACTTTAACTTTAACTTTAACTTTAACCTTAACTTTACCTTTAACTTTAACTTTAACTTTAAATTTAACTTTAACTTTAACTTTAACTTTAACTTTCATTTTAACTTTAACTTTCATTTTAACTTTCACTTTAACTTTAACTTTAATTTTATTTTTAACTTTAGCTTTCGCTTTAACTTTAAAATTCACTTTAACTTTAACTTTAACTTTAACCTAAACTTTAAATTTAACTTTCACTTTAACTTTAACTTTGACTTTAACTTTAACTTTAACTTTAGCTTTAACTTTAACTTTAACCTTAACTTTTACTTTAACTTTAACTTTAACTTTAACTTTGACTTTTTAACTTTAGCTGTAACTTTAACCTTAACTTTAACTTTAACTTTAACTTTAACTTTAACTTTAACTTTAAATTTAACTTTAACTTTAACTTTAACTTTAACTTTAACTTTAACTTTAAATTTAACTTTAACTTTAACTTTAACTTTAACTTTAACTTTAAATTTAACTTTAAATTTAACTTTAACTTTAACTTTCAATTTATCTTTATTTTTAACTTTAACTTTAGCTTTAACTTTAACTTTAACTTTATCTTTAACTTTAACTAATTTTTTTGTTGGTTTTTTGGCCTTTAGTTTGTAAAAGTGTTTGTAAATTGTCGAGCTCGAGGCCATACAATATTAAGTAACAAAGAAAACTGTTTATTTGTATATGTTATATATTGTCGTTTTTTTATTTATCGATATTTAGACTTCAATTAGAAGTCATCTTCAGGACTAGAAATACAAAAATACAAGTATTATAATAAAAAACATAAAAGTACATGTATACATTTGACTTACATCGTTGGATGTACCAGATCGACTAATTTAAAATTTGATATGACAAAAACGAAAATAAACATAAAAAGTAAACAAATAAAGAACCGTAATTATAAACAAAATTCTTAACTAACAACAATATAGCATAAAAAGTTAAACTGTGAGCGACACCCATAGCATAAGTATGTATTAAATTCCCACCAGGTAAATATTGTTGTATAACACTCTCAGCATTAATTTTTGCAATTTTGCTTTACCAATTGTCGGTATGCGTGAGCGCATTGGTCTGTGTCTGACTTAAAATTCATTCTTTTATCGTTGGGTGTGCCGGTGATGTGAAGCATCTCCGAAATATAGCGTTTCGTATAATGTTTTTCTTGTTGTAGAATTTCTACCTCATCGAAATCCGGAGAGTGTCCAGTTGTTTTGCAATGCTGAGTGAGGGCCGTTTTGTTATCATTAGTGTGGTCCCTATTTTTTATGTTTGATTTGTGAGCGGAAATCCTTGTCTTTAGTTTGGATTTAGTAGTCCCCACATATACCTTATTGCATACGTGGGACCCGTCGCCGTTGCATTTAATTTTATATATAACGTCAGATTTCTCATATTTTCCGATTTTGCTTTTTGTATTTGTAAATATTTTTTGTAAAGTGTTGTTATATGTGAAGGCAATTTAAAATTTTTCCCTGTCGTACAAATTCGAATGCTTTATCCTATTCGACAAACTTGGTACAAAAGTGGTGGATTTATATATTTTATCTGGTTTGGCTTTCTTGTCTCTAGTCGTCTTGAAATGGCTATGTATGAATTGTTTTATAAGTTGAGCAGGAAATTCATTATTTTCAAGAACTTTTTGAATTATTTCAATATTTTTCTTATGGTACATCGCGTCACTAATTGTGAGAACACGTCTTACGAAATTTTTAGCCGTATTTACAATTGCAGACTTGTCGTGTTTCGAATAAAAGTTTAATAATCTACCGGAGGCAGTAGGCTTTCTATACCAATCGAACGTGAGGTGGTTGTTGTTTTTTATTACCAGAGTGTCCAGAAATGGCAATTCTCCATCTTTCTCAACTTCTAACGTAAATTTTATAGATCTGTTGTATTCATTTAAGTTAGCCAGCATTTTCTCAATATGGTCGGTTCTTGCAATGGCAAACAGATCGTCTACATATTTAGTGAGGAGGCGTGGTTTATATGGTGTATCTTCCTCAAATTTAGTTAGCAGTTCTTCCATCACAATATCTGCTATGACCGGAGATGCCGGTGACCCCATAAGCATTCCTGCACGTTGTTCATAAATCTTATTTTTGTAGTTGAAGTACCTGTTTTCTTTAATACAAAATCGTACTACCTCAAGGAAGAGATCTTTGGTTAGATTTGTATGCTTTTTAATTTGGTTCCATTTGGACGAAATGATTTCCAAAGCATGGTCTACTGGAATGCTAGGGAATAATGAGACAACATCGAACGAAACTAGGCTCTCATCATCAAAGACATCCTTAATTTTATTTTTAAACTCAACGGAATCTTTTACATTGTATTTTGATTCTTTGGTTACATTCATCAAAATATTTACAACGAATTTACATAGGTTGTACGAAGGCGAATTGATGGAAGAACATATAGGCCTCAATGGGATACCTTTCCATTCAAGTCTATCATATTGTTTTTAAAGAGCTTTTCCACGATCGCATTGTTTCTGTCTTGGAGCTTGGTAGTTGGATCTCGTTTTAATACTCGATATGTGGAAATGTCATTGACGATGCGTTGTAATTTTGTTTCGTAATCGTCCCCTTGCATTAAAACTGTCGCACTTCCTTTGTCCGCGTTTAGAACTAACAATTCTTTATTATTTCTAAGAAATATTTTTGTCGATTGTAGGGTATCTAGAACAAACCTGTCCCTCGCGCTAATGTCTGCTTTGTTTTGGTGATCTCGTATAATTGTTGTAAAATTATTTCTCTCTATTTCTTGATGTTCTTTGTCTTTAATTGTATGTATGCAATCTTCGCCATCTGCTATAATTTGAAAAAGGGGGAGGCTATTCTTTGTTGTTGGTAAAGAGTATTTTGGGCCTAGTGAGATAATCCACTGAACGTCTGGTGGTATGGTAGTACTTGTTGTATTATGAAACCACTGCGGTACGTTTTTTATGTTAAGTAATTGTTTTTGTTTTTCCCTAAGCTTCTCATAGTTGTTCGTTTGTGTTTTCTTTATTTTTGCGGTAATATTTTGAGCTAACACTTTTTCGCTCTCGAAAAACATGTTGGAATCATCCTCACTAAGTTTTTGTTGTAATTTATAATTTAATGTATTTACCTCTTTTATTTTTTGTTGTTGTAGTTCATGTTTTATTTGTATTATGAGATTCAGGAGCTTCTTATGCACATTTTCTAAATACCTCGATGTTGAGTTGGTGATTTTCTTTGATATTCTATTTTTGCCGATGTTGCAGTTGACAATATAAGAAATGGTCTTAGTAGCGTTGCTGATAAAACTTGGTATAATTCCACTCTTTCTACATCTCCCAAGGAATTTAATCGACTCAGTCAGCCTGCTTAGTTGTTGTGCGCTGCGCTGATAGCGTTTTGTACATTTGATAGTTTTATTATTATACTTATCTTTTAAATTTCTGTAGATGTTGTATGTATTTTTGTTATTGCGGCGTGCTCTCCGTTCCATAATTAATTTTTTTGTTGGTTTTTTGGCCTTTAGTTTGTAAAAGTGTTTGTAAATTGTCGAGCTCGAGGCCATACAATATTAAATAACAAAGAAAACTGTTTATTTGTATATGTTATATATTGTCGTTTTTTATTTATCGATATTTCGACTTCAATTAGAAGTCATCTTCAGGACTAGGAATACACTAACTTTAACTTTAACTTTAACTTTAACTTTAACTTTAACTTTAACTTTAACTTTAACTTTAACTTTAACTTTATCTTTAACTTTAACTTTAACTTTAACTTTAATTTTAACTTTAACTTTAACTTTAACTTTAACTTTAACTTAAACTTTAACTTTAACTTTAACTTTAACTTTAACTTTGACTTTAACTTTAGCTTTAACTTTAACTTTAACTTTAACTTTAACTCTAACTTTAACTTTAACTTTAACTTTAACTTTAATTTAACTTTAACTTTAACTTGAACTTGAACTTTAACTTTAACTTTAACTTGAACTTGAACTTTAAATTTAACTTTAACTTTAACTTTAATTTTAACTTTGACTTTAACTTTAACTTTCATTTTATCTTTAACTTTATTTTTAACTTTAGCTTTAACTTTAGCTTTAACTTTAACTTTAATTTTAACTTTGACTTTAACTTTAACTTTAACTTTCATTTTATCTTTAACTTTATTTTTAACTATAACTTTAACTTTAACTTTAGCTTTAACTTTAACTTTAACTTTAACTTTAATTTTAACTTTAACTTTGACTTTAATTTTAGCTTTAACTTTAACTTCAACTTTAGCCTTAACTTTATCTTTAACTTTAACTTTAACTTTAACTCTAATTTTAACTTTAACTTTAACTTTAACTTTACCTTTAACTTTAACTTTAACTTCAACTTTAACTTTAAAATTAACTTTAGCTTTAACTTTAACCTTAAATTTAACTTTAACTTTAACTTTAATTTTAACTTTAACTTTAACTTTAACTTTCAATTTTAACTTTAACTTTAACGTTAACTTTAACTTTAACTTTGACTTTAAATTTAACTTTCATTTTAACTTTAACTTTATTTTTAACTTTAACTTTAACTTTAACTTTAACTTTAACTTTAACTCTAACTTTAACTTTAACTTTAACTTTAACTTTACCTTTAACTTTAACTTTAACTTTAACTTTAACTTTAACTTTAACTTTAACTTTAACTTTAACTTTAACTGTAACTGTAACTTTAACTTTAACTTTAACTTTAACTTTAACTTTAACTTTAACTTTAGCTTTAACTTTAACTTTAACTTTAACTTTAACTTTAACTTTAACTTTCCCTTTAACTTTAACTTTAACTTATCTTTAACTTTAGCTTTAACTTTAACTTTAACTTTAACTTTAACTTTAACTTTATCTTTAACTTTAACTTTAACTTCAACTTTAACTTTAAATTTATCTTTAACTTTAACTTTAACTTTAACTTCAACTTTAACTTTAACTTTAAATTTAAATTTAACTTTAACTTTAATTTAAACTTTAACTTTAACTTTAACTTTAACTTTAACTTTAACTTTAACTTTAACTCTAACTTTAACTTTAACTTTAACTTTAATTTAACTTTAACTTTAACTTTAACTTTAACTTGAACTTTAACTTTAACTTTAACTTTAACTTTAACTTTAACTTTAACTTTAACTTTAACTTTAACTTTAACTTTAACTTTAACTTTAAATCTGACTTTAGCTTTAATTTTAACCTTAAATTTGACTTTAAATTTAACTTTAATTTTAACTTTAACTTTAACTTTAAATTTAACTTTAACTTTAAACTTTAACTTTGACTTTGACTTTAAGTTTCATTTTAACTTTAACTTTAACTTTAACTTTGACCTTAACTTTAACTTTAACTTTATTTTTAACTTTAACTTTAACTTTCATTTTAACTTTAACTTTAACTTTATTTTTAACTTTAACTTTAACTTTAACTTTATTTTTAACTTTACCTTTAACTTTAACTTTAACTTTAACCTTAACGTTAACTTTAACTTTAACTATAACTTTAACTTTAACTTTAACTTTAACTTTAACTTTAACTTTAACTTTAACCTTAACTTTAACTTTAACTTTAACTATAACTTTAACTTTAACTTTAACTTTAACTTTAACTTTAACTTTAACTTTAACTTTAACTTTAACTTTAACCTTAGCTTTAACTTTAACTTTAACTATAACTTTAACTTTAACTTTATTAACTTTAACATTAGCTTTAACTTTAACTTTCATTTTAACTTTAACTTTAACTTTATTTTTAACTTTAACTTTAACTTTAACTTTAACTTTAACTTTAACCTTAACTTTAACTTTAACTTTAACTTTGACTTTAACTTTAAATTTAACTTTAAACTTTAACTTTAACCTTAACTTTAACTTTAACTTTGACTTTGACTTTAACTTTAACTTTCATTTAACTTTAACTTTCATTTTAACTTTAACTTTATTTTTAACTTTAACTTTAACTTTAATTTTAACTTTAACTTTAACTTTAACCTTAACTTTAACTTTAACTTTAACTTTAACTTTAACTTTATCTTTAACTTTAACTTTAACTTTAACTTTAACTTTAACTTTAACTTTCATTTTAACTTTAACTTTAACTTTATTTTTAACTTTAACTTTAACTTTAGCTTTAACTTTAACTTTAACTTTAACTTTATTTTTAACTTTAACTTTAACTTTAACTTTAGCTTTAACTTTAACTTTAACTTTATCTTTAACTTTAACTTTAACTTTAACTTTAACTTTAACTTTAACTTTAACTTTAACTTTAACTTTAACTTTAACTTTAACTTTAACTTTAACCTTAACTTTAAATTTAACTTTAACTATAACTTTAACTTTAACTTTAACCTTAACTTTAACTTTAACTTTAACTTTAACTTTAACCTTAACTTTAACTTTAACTATAACTTTAACTTTAACTTTAACTTTATTAACTTTAACATTAGCTTTAACTTTAACTTTAACTTTCATTTTAACTTTAACTTTAACTTTATTTTTAACTTTAACTTTAACTTTATTAACTTTAACATTAGCTTTAACTTTAACTTTAACTTTAACTTTCATTTTAACTTTAACTTTATTTTTAACTTTAATTTTAGCTTTAACTTTAACTTTAACTTTAACCTTAACTTTAACTTTGACTTTGACTTTAACTTTCATTTAACTTTAACTTTCATTTTAACTTTAACTTTATTTTTAACTTTAACTTTAACTTTAATTTTAACTTTAACTTTGACTTTAACCTTAACTTTAACTTTAACTTTAACTTTAACTTTATCTTTAACTTTAACTTTAACTTTCATTTTAACTTTAGCTTTAACTTTATTTTTAACCTTAACTTTAACTTTAGCTTTAGCTTTAACTTTAACTTTATTTTTAACTTTAACTTTAACTTTAGCTTTAACTTTAACTTTATCTTTAACTTTAACTTTAACTTTAACTTTAACTTTAACTTTAACTTTAACTTTAACTTTAACTTTAACTTTAATTTTAACTTTAACTTTAACTTTAACCTTAACTTTAACTTTAACTTTAACTTTAACTTTAACTTTAACTTTAACTTTATCTTTAACTTTAACTTTAACTTTCATTTTAACTTTAACTTTAACTTTATTTTTAACTTTAACTTTAACTTTGACTTTGACTTTAACTTTCATTTAACTTTAACTTTCATTTTAACTTTAACTTTATTTTTAACTTTAACTTTAACTTTAATTTTAACTTTAACTTTGACTTTAACCTTAACTTTAACTTTAACTTTAACTTTAACTTTATCTTTAACTTTAACTTTAACTTTCATTTTAACTTTAGCTTTAACTTTATTTTTAACCTTAACTTTAACTTTAGCTTTAGCTTTAACTTTAACTTTATTTTTAACTTTAACTTTAACTTTAGCTTTAACTTTAACTTTATTTTTAACTTTAACTTTAACTTTGACTTTGACTTTAACTTTCATTTAACTTTAACTTTCATTTTAACTTTAACTTTATTTTTAACTTTAACTTTAACTTTAATTTTAACTTTAACTTTGACTTTAACCTTAACTTTAACTTTAACTTTAACTTTAACTTTATCTTTAACTTTAACTTTAACTTTCATTTTAACTTTAGCTTTAACTTTATTTTTAACCTTAACTTTAACTTTAGCTTTAGCTTTAACTTTAACTTTATTTTTAACTTTAATTTTAGCTTTAACTTTAACTTTAACTTTAACCTTAACTTTAACTTTGACTTTGACTTTAACTTTCATTTAACTTTAACTTTCATTTTAACTTTAACTTTATTTTTAACTTTAACTTTAACTTTAATTTTAACTTTAACTTTGACTTTAACCTTAACTTTAACTTTAACTTTAACTTTAACTTTATCTTTAACTTTAACTTTAACTTTCATTTTAACTTTAGCTTTAACTTTATTTTTAACCTTAACTTTAACTTTAGCTTTAGCTTTAACTTTAACTTTATTTTTAACTTTAACTTTAACTTTAGCTTTAACTTTAACTTTATCTTTAACTTTAACTTTAACTTTAACTTTAACTTTGACTTTAACTTTAAATTTAACTTTAAACTTTAACTTTAACCTTAACTTTAACTTTGACTTTGACTTTAACTTTCATTTAACTTTAACTTTCATTTTAACTTTAACTTTATTTTTAACTTTAACTTTAACTTTAATTTTAACTTTAACTTTGACTTTAACCTTAACTTTAACTTTAACTTTAACTTTAACTTTATCTTTAACTTTAACTTTAACTTTCATTTTAACTTTAGCTTTAACTTTATTTTTAACCTTAACTTTAACTTTAGCTTTAGCTTTAACTTTAACTTTATTTTTAACTTTAACTTTAACTTTAGCTTTAACTTTAACTTTATCTTTAACTTTAACTTTAACTTTAACTTTAACTTTAACTTTAACTTTAACTTTAACTTTAACTTTAACTTTAACTTTAACTTTAACTTTAATTTTAACTTTAACTTTAACTTTAACCTTAACTTTAACTTTAACTTTAACTTTAACTTTAACTTTAACTTTAACTTTAACTTTATCTTTAACTTTAACTTTAACTTTCATTTTAACTTTAACTTTAACTTTATTTTTAACTTTAACTTTAACTTTAACTTTAGCTTTAACTTTAACTTTAACCTTAACTTTAACTTTAACTTTAACTTTAACTTTAACTTTAACTTTAACTTTAACTTTATCTTTAACTTTAACTTTAACTTTAACTTTCATTTTAACTTTAACTTTATTTTTAACTTTAACTTTAACTTTAGCTTTATCTTTAACTTTAACTTTAACTTTAACTTTCATTTTAACTTTAACTTTAGCTTTAACTTTAACTTTAACTTTATTTTTAACTTTAACTTTAACTTTAGCTTTAACTTTAACTTTAACTTTATCTTTAACTTTAACTTTAACTTTATCTTTAACTTTAACTTTAACTTTAACTTTCATTTTAACTTTAACTTTATTTTTAACTTTAACTTTAGCTTTAACTTTAACTTTAGCTTTTACTTTAACTTTAACTTTATCTTTAACTTTAACTTTAACTTTAACCTTAACTTTAACTTTAACTTTAACTTTAACTTTAACTTTAACTTTAACTTTAACTTTAACTTTAACTTTATCTTTAACTTTAACTTTAACTTTAACTTTCATTTTAACTTTAACTTTATTTTTAACTTTAACTTTAACTTTAGCTTTAACTTTAACTTTAACTTTATTTTTAACTTTAACTTTAACTTTAGCTTTAACTTTAACTTTATCTTTAACTTTAACTTTAACTTTAACTTTAACTTTCATTTTATCTTTAACTTTATTTTTAACTTTAACTTTAACTTTAGCTTTAACTTTAACTTTAACTTTAATTTTAACTTTAACTTTGACTTTAACTTTAGCTTTAACTTTAACTTTAACTTCAACTTTAGCCTTAACTTTATCTTTAACTTTAACTTTAACTTTAACTTTAACTTTAACTCTAATTTTAACTTTAACTTTAACTTTACCTTTAACTTTAACTTTAACTTCAACTTTAACTTTAAATTTAACTTTAGCTTTAACTTTAACCTTAAATTTAACTTTAACTTTAACTTTAATTTTAACTTTAACTTTAACTTTAAATTTTAACTTTAACTTTAACGTTAACTTTAACTTTAACTTTGACTTTAACTTTAACTCTCATTTTAACTTTAACTTTATTTTTAACTTTAACTTTAACTTTAACTTTAACTGTAACTGTAACTTTAACTTTAACTTTAACTTTAACTTTAACTTTAACTTTAACTTTAGCTTTAACTTTAACTTTAACTTTAACTTTAACTTTAACTTTCCCTTTAACTTTAACTTTAAAAACTTATATTTAACTTTAGCTTTAACTTTAACTTAAACTTTAACTTTAACGTTAACTTTAACTTAAACTTTTACTTTAACTTTAACTTTAACTTTAACTTTAACTTTAACTTTAACTTTAACTTTAACTTTAACTTTAACTGTAACTGTAACTTTAACTTTAACTTTAACTTTAGCTTTAACTTTAACTTTAACTTTAACTGTAACTGTAACTTTAACTTTAACTTTAACTTTAACTTTAACTTTAGCTTTAACTTTAACTTTAAATTTTAATTTTAACTTTAACGTTAATTTTAACTTTAACTTTAACTTTAACTTTAACTTTAACTTTAACTTTAACTTAAACTTTAACTTTAACTTTAACTTTAACTTTAACTTTAACTTTAACTTTAACTTTTACTTTAACTTTAACTTTAACTTTAACTTTAACTTTAACTTTAACTTTAACTTTAACTTTAACTTTAACTTTAACTTTAACTTTAACTTTAACTGTAACTGTAACTTTAACTTTAACTTTAACTTTAACTTTAGCTTTAACTTTAACTTTAACTTTAACTTAAACTTTAACTTTAACTTTAACTTTCCCTTTAACTTTAACTTTAACTTATCTTTAACTTTAGCTTTAACTTTAACTTAAACTTTAACTTTAACTTTAGCTTTAATTTTAACTTTAACTTTAAATTTATCTTTAACTTTAACTTTAACTTCAACTTTAACTTTAACTTTAACTTTAACTTTAACTTTAACTTTAACTTTAACTTTAACTTTAACTTTAACTTTAACTTTAAATTTAACTTTAACTTTAATTTTAACTTTAACTTTAACTTTAATTTAACTTTAACTTTAACTTTAACTTGAACTTTAACTTTAACTTTAACTTTAATTTTAACTTTAACTTTAACTTTAACTTTAACTTTAACTTTAGCTTTAACTTTAACTTTAACTTTAACTTAAACTTTAACTTTAACTTTAACTTTCCCTTTAACTTTAACTTTAACTTATCTTTAACTTTAGCTTTAACTTTAACTTAAACTTTAACTTTAACTTTAGCTTTAATTTTAACTTTAACTTTAAATTTATCTTTAACTTTAACTTTAACTTCAACTTTAACTTTAACTTTAACTTTAACTTTAACTTTAACTTTAACTTTATCTTTAACTCTAACTTTAACTTTAATTTTAACTTTAACTTTAACTTTAATTTAACTTTAACTTTAACTTTAACTTGAACTTTAACTTTAACTTTAACTTTAATTTTAACTTTAACTTTAACTTTAACTTTAACTTTAACTTTAACTTTAACTTTAACTTTAACTTTAACTTTAACTTTAACTTTAACTTTAACTTTAACTTTAACTTTAACTTTAACTTTAACTTTAACTTTAACTTTAACTTTAACTTTAACTTTAACTTTAACTTTAACTTTGACTTTAACTTTAACTTTAACTTTAACTTTAACTTTAACTTTAACTTTAATTTTACTTTAACTTTAACTTTAACTTTAACTTGAACTTTAACTTTAACTTTAACTTTAACTCTAACTTTCCCTTTAACTTTAACTTTAACTTTAGCTTTAACTTTAACTTTAACTTTAACTTTAACTTTAACTTTAACTTTAACTTTAACTTTAACTTTAACTTTAACTTTAACTTTAACTTTAACTTTAACTTTAACTTTAACTTTAACTTTAACTTTAACTTTAACTTTAACTTTAACTTTAACTTCAACTTTAAATTTATCTTTATCTTTAACTTTAACTTTAACTTCAACTTTAACTTTAACTTTAACTTTAACTTTAACTTTAACTTTAACTTTAACTTTAACTTTAACTTTAACTTTAACTTTAACTTTAACTTTAGCTTTAACTTTAACTTTAATTTTAACTTTAACTTTAACTTTAAGTTTAACTTTAACTTTAACTCTAACTTTAACTTTAACTTCAACTTTAATTTAACTTTAACTTTAACTTGAACTTTAACTTTAACTTTAACTTTAATTTTAACTTTATCTTTAACTTTAACTTTAACTTTAACTTTAACTTTAACTTTAACTTTAATTTTAACTTTAACTTTAACTTTAACTTTAACTTTAACTTTATCTTTAACTTTAACTTTAACTTTAACTTTAACTTTAACTTTAACTTTAACTTTAACTTTAACTTTAACTTTAACTTTAACTTCAACTTTAACTTCAACTTCAAATTTAACTTTAACTTTAACTTTAACTTTAACTTTAACTTTAACTTTAACTTTAACTTTATCTTTATCTTTAACTTTAACTTTAACTTTAACTTTAATTTTAACTTTAATTTTAACTTTAAGTTAAACTTTAACTTTAATTTTAAATTAACTTTGACAAGTTTTCATCTCCTATGTATAATTTAATATGTATTACCATTATATATGTTTTTTTAAATGCATGTATTTTTGTACACAGTATATTTAATTCAAAATTTAACTTTAACTTTAACTTTATTTTTAACTTTAACTTTAACTTTAACTTTATTAACTTTAACATTAGCTTTAACTTTAACTTTAACTTTAACTTTAACTTTCATTTTAACTTTAACTTTATTTTTAACTTTAACTTTAGCTTTAACTTTAACTTTAACTTTAACTTCAACTTTAACTTTAACTTCAACTTCAAATTTAACTTTAACTTTAACTTTAACTTTAACTTTAACTTTAACTTTAACTTTAACTTTATCTTTATCTTTAACTTTAACTTTAATTTTAACTTTATTTTTAACTTTAACTTTAATTTTAACTTTAACTTTGACTTTAACCTTAGCTTTAACTTTAACTTTAACTTTATCTTTAACTTTAACTTTAACTTTCATTTTAACTTTAGCTTTAACTTTATTTTTAACTTTAACTTTAACTTTAGCTTTAGCTTTAACTTTAACTTTATTTTTAACTTTAACTTTAACTTTAGCTTTACCTTTAACTTTATCTTTAACTTTAACTTTAACTTTAACTTTAACTTTAACTTTAACTTTAACTTTAACTTTAATTTTAACTTTAACTTTAACTTTAACTTTAACTTTAACTTTAACTTTAACTTTAACTTTAACTTTAACTTTAACTTTAATTTTAACTTTAACTTTAACTTTAACCTTAACTTTAACTTTAACTTTAACTTTAACTTTAACTTTATCTTTAACTTTAACTTTAACTTTCATTTTAACTTTAACTTTAACTTTATTTTTAACTTTAACTTTAACTATAACTTTAACTTTAGCTTTAACTTTAACTTTAGCTTTATTTTTAACTTTAACTTTAACTTTAACTTTAGCTTTAACTTTAACTTTAACTTTAACTTTATCTTTAACTTTAACTTTAACCTTAACTTTAACTTTAACTTTAACTTTAACTTTAACTTTATCTTTAACTTTAACTTTAACTTTAACTTTAACTTTCATTTTAACTTTAACTTTATTTTTAACTTTAACTTTAACTTTAGCTTTAACTTTAACTTTAACTTTATTTTTAACTTTAACTTTAACTTTAGCTTTAACTTTAACTTTAACTTTATCTTTAACTTTAACTTTAACTTTAACTTTAACTTTAACTTTAACTTTAACTTTAACTTTAACTTTAACTTTAACTTTCATTTTATTTTTAACTTTATTTTTAACTTTAACTTTAACTTTAGCTTTAACTTTAACTTTAACTTTAATTTTAACTTTAACTTTGACTTTAACTTTAGCTTTAACTTTAACTTCAACTTTAACCTTAACTTTATCTTTAACTTTAACTTTAACTTTAACTTTAACTCTAATTTTAACTTTAACTTTAACTTTACCTTTAACTTTAACTTTAACTTCAACTTTAACTTTAAATTTAACTTTAGCTTTAACTTTAACCTTAAATTTAACTTTAACTTTAACTTTAATTTTAACTTTAACTTTAACTTTAAATTTTAACTTTAACTTTAACGTTAACTTTAACTTTGACTTTAACTTTAACTTTCATTTTAACTTTAACTTTATTTTTAACTTTAACTTTAACTTTAACTTTAACTTTAACTTTAACTGTAACTGTAACTTTAACTTTAACTTTAACTTTAACTTTAACTTTAGCTTTAACTTTAACTTTAACTTTAACTTTAACTTTCCCTTTAACTTTAACTTTAACTTATCTTTAACTTTAGCTTTAACTTTAACTTAAACTTTAGCTTTAACTTTAACGTTAACTTTAACTTAAACTTTAACTTAAACTTTAACTTTAACTTTAACTTTAACTTTAACTTTAACTTTAACTTTAACTTTAACTTTAACTGTAACTGTAACTTTAACTTTAACTTTAGCCTTAACTTTAACTTTAACTTTAACTTTAACTTTAACTGTAACTGTAACTTTAACTTTAACTTTAACTTTAACTTTAACTTTAACTTTAACTTTAACTTTAACTTTAACTTTAACTTTAGCTTTAACTTTAACTTTAAATTTTAACTTTAACTTTAACGTTAACTTTAACTTTAACTTTAACTTTAACTTTAACTTTAACTTTAACTTTAACTTTAACTTTAACTTTAACTTTAACTTTAACTTTAACTTTAATTTTAACTTTAACTTTAACTTTAACTTTAACTTTAACTTTAACTTTAACTTTAACTTTAACTTTAACTTTAACTTTAACTTTAACTTTAACTTTAACTGTAACTGTAACTTTAACTTTAACTTTAACTTTAGCTTTAACTTTAACTTTAACTTTAACTTTAACTTTCCCTTTAACTTTAACTTTAACTTATCTTTAACTTTAGCTTTAACTTTAACTTAAACTTTAACTTTAACTTTAACTTTAACTTTAGCTTTAATTTTAACTTTAACTTTAAATTTATCTTTAACTTTAACTTTAACTTCAACTTTAACTTTAACTTTAACTTTAACTTTAAATTTAACTTTAACTTTAATTTTAACTTTAACTTTAACTTTAACTTTAACTTTACCTTTAACTTTAACTTTAACTTTAACTCTAACTTTAACTTTAATTTTAACTTTAACTTTAACTTTAATTTAACTTTAACTTTAACTTTAACTTGAACTTTAACTTTAACTTTAACTTTAATTTTAACTTTAACTTTAACTTTAACTTTAACTTTAACTTTAACTTTAACTTTAACTTTAACTTTAACTTTAACTTTAACTTTAACTTTAACTTTAACTTTGACTTTAACTTTAACTTTAACTTTAACTTTAACTTTAACTTTAATTTTACTTTAACTTTAACTTTAACTTTAACTTGAACTTTAACTTTAACTTTAACTCTAACTTTCCCTTTAACTTTAACTTTAACTTTAACTTTAGCTTTAACTTTAACTTTAACTTTAACTTTAACTTTAACTTTAACTTTAACTTTAACTTTAACTTTAACTTTAACTTTAACTTTAACTTTAACTTTAACTTTAACTTTAACTTTAACTTTAACTTTAACTTTAACTTTAACTTTAACTTTAACTTTAACTTTAACTTTAACTTTAACTTCAGCTTTAAATTTATCTTTATCTTTAACTTTAACTTTAACTTCAACTTTAACTTTAACTTTAACTTTAACTTTAACTTTAACTTTAACTTTAACTTTAACTTTAACTTTAACTTTAGCTTTAACTTTAACTTTAATTTTAACTTTAACTTTAACTTTAAGTTTAACTTTAACTTTAACTCTAACTTTAACTTTAACTTTAACTTCAACTTTAATTTAACTTTAACTTTAACTTGAACTTTACCTTTAACTTTAACTTTAACTTTAATTTTAACTTTATCTTTAACTTTAACTTTAACTTTAACTTTAACTTTAACTTTAACTTTAACTTTAACTTTAACTTTATCTTTAACTTTAACTTTAACTTTAACTTTAACTTTAACTTTAACTTTAACTTTAACTTTAACTTTAACTTTAACTTTAACTTTAACTTTAACTTTAACTTTAACTTTAACTTTAACTTCAACTTTAACTTTAACTTCAAATTTAACTTTAACTTTAACTTTAACTTTAACTTTAACTTTAACTTTAACTTTAACTTTATCTTTATCTTTAACTTTAACTTTAACTTTAACTTTAACTTTAATTTTAACTTTAATTTTAACTTTAACTTAAACTTTAACTTTAATTTTAAATTAACTTTGACAAGTTTTCATCTCCTATGTATAATTTAATATGTATTACCATTATATATGTTTTTTTAAATGCATGTATTTTTGTACACAGTATATTTAATTCAAAATTTAACTTTAACTTTAACTTTAACTTTAACTTTAACTTTAACTTTAACTTTAACTTTAACTTTAACTTTATCTTTAACTTTAACTTTAACTTTAACTTTAACTTAACTTTAACTTTAACTTTAACTTTAACTTTAACTTTAACTTTAACTTTAACTTTAACTTTAACTTCAACTTTAACTTTAACTTCAACTTCAAATTTAACTTTAACTTTAACTTTAACTTTAACTTTAACTTTAACTTTAACTTTATCTTTATCTTTAACTTTAACTTTAATTTTAACTTTAATTTTAACTTTAACTTAAACTTTAACTTTAATTTTAAATTAACTTTGACAAGTTTTCATCTCCTATGTATAATTTAATATGTATTACCATTATATATGTTTTTTTAAATGCATGTATTTTTGTACACAGTATATTTAATTCAAAATTTATGTACATATATTTCATATTTATTTGTTTGTTTACTCCCTTAGCACATTAAGACGCTGAGTCTTTTTTTGTACGTTTTACATATAAATTACAGAGTTTGCTGATATTAAAATATTAAAATAACTTAAATTAGAAGAAACCTCACGAACGAGGCAGAGCGGGGTGTAAGAGATATCCCTATGAAAAATGATTTGAAACTGCCGCCTTAAAGCATCTATCTGATTTAATACATTTAATTGACATTGGCAATGAGTTCCATAGTCGCACAGCACTAACAAAGAACAATCTAGACTCCGGTAGAGATACAAATCGTGGTACTACAATATTATTAGTACGGGAAGATGTTACAAAGCTGAGTTTTTCATAAAGATAGCCGGGTTTCTGGTACCTAATAATTTTAAATAAAAAAATACGTTCCTAGTCTGAAGGTAATTTTCCAAGCTCCTTCCAAGAATATTTTTTGTGTAGATGGAGATGCGATCAAACTTTCTCTTACCGTATATAAACCTCGCAGCATTATTCAGAGCTAGGTTTAATTTCCTATTGGATTCTGAGTCGAGATTTCCATATACTAGTTCGAAATAGGTGATTTGTGGGACAACGAGAGGCTTTACTATTTAATTTTTGTGTTAACTGGAAGATAAGAACAGCCCAGCCACAACCTCCTAAGAACATAATATATTTTCGAGACAGCAAAATTAATGTGGTTTATGCAAGTAAGCCGGGAGTTCATCCTAAACCCAAGATTAGTCACAGCCGAAAGAAAAAGTATTTTGGTTTCATCCAGTACTATACATGGCAAGTCATTTAAGTCATAGGAGGTGAAGGATATATGCAGGACTTGTGTTTTTGCCAGATTTAGGCTAAGTCCATTCACCTTGGCCCAATTTGATATAGCTTTTAGGTCATCATTCATTCTACATACTAAATCTTCGCATAGACCAATAGGACGCGAAAGGTAGATCTGAGTGTCATCCGCATACAAGTGTATAAATGTATTTTGGCAACAGCAGACAATGTCATTTGTAAAAATAGTAAATAAAATGGGGCCTAGGATAGAACCTTACATGAATGGGGCTGAACAACAATCTTATCCCGCTCGTAATCTCCGAATAATCGGATGTATAAGATAAGAAATATATAGTGAACAGATCTACATACCTTAACGATTTTTAAGATAAATATAAAATAAAAAATAGGTAGGTACTTTGTGTGAGGATCCAAAGTTTCAGGTTTTTTGTGGTCTGCGTGTAAAAACTATGACTACGAATCACGTATTTCAACAATATATGACGTAAGCGTAACTATTTGATGAAATTTGATGAATTTTGAAGCTTCTAGCCGTAAAAAGGGGGCAAAAATTAGAGTTTATATGGGGTATGTAATATATATACCACCGATCTCTATGATTTTTTCAGACAACAATATATGCTATATACGCAAGCATATGGTGAAATTTGAAGCCTCTAGCTCTTAAAATAGGACAGTAATTACGAAAAGTTCCTTATCTGAACAATCGGTTGTGGGGGATATATACTATATATACAACCGATCTCATCAATTTTTTCAGGCAACAATACGTGCAATATACGAAAGTATATGGTGAAGTTTGAAGCTTCAGTCTGTTAAATTGGGTAAGATATTACAAAAATCCTCTTTTTCTGAAAAATCGGTTGTGTGGAGGATATATGCTATAGTGGTCCGATCCGGTCGATTCCGACAAATGTCTAATCGGACAACCAAATACACCCGCTCACCAAATTTTATCAAGATATCTCAAAAATTGAGGGACTAGTTTGCATACAAACAGACAGACGGACAGACGGACATGGCTAAATCAACTCAGCTCTTCAACCTGATTATTTCGGTATACTTAATGGTGGGTCTATCTATTTTCCTTTAAGGACTTACAATTTTCGGTTTCGTGACCAAATTAATATACCATTTCATTTTCATGAAAGGTATAATTAAAAATATGCGTAAGTGAGGAAAGCCCACAAGGCAGAACTAGCTTTAAAAAGCGTAGATTAATACCGTCCACACCAACAGCGTTTGATTTGATGGCGTAAAGGCACCTAACTACATCCTCTTCGGTTACTGAATTAAAAGTAAACTCCACAGAACGATCGCATACGAGATCTTCATTTATTTCATACAAAGACTCGTGTCCATGCGACCTATTCATCCCGATAAAGTAACAGTTCATATCGTTTGCGCCAATCGTACATGTTACTCTGCCTTTTCCGCCAACTCCAAGTGATTTAAGGTTTTTCCATAAGTTTTCAGTGGAAATACCATCAGAAAATTTGTTCTTAAAATATAACGATTTAGCTTGGCGAATTTTCGTCGTTGTCTTGTTTCGCAAACTACTATATGCGCTCCACCGTTCCCGAGTAGGATTACGCTTCCAGTACTTGTACGCTTTTTTTCGATCCTTAATGAGGTTTAAAATGGGTTTAATGAACCACGGCTTTCTGCTATCGGTGATTCTTATACACCGAGTAGGTACATATCTTTCGAATAAGCTTGTAATCATTGTTGTGAAATAACTTATTTTTTCATCAACACTTAGGAGGAACCAGCAGAAAGTTCAATCCATTGTACTAGCTACACTTACTAAAGCAGCCATATTTATATTCTTAAAATCATGAAAAGTCAAGTTGGTCATTTGACGCGCCCTGTTAAACATAATATCGTAACACAAAAATATCAATTCATGATCTGAAACACCTGCCAGAGGAAATTGATCAATGTGGTTTACTTTATCAACATCACTGACACCAAAAATATATTGACGGTTTGTTTTGATATGCAAAACCTCGGTGATAATCGCATACTAATTTAAGTGCCACCCTAAGACTTTCCTTGTTAGTGTGTATGCTACTGTCATTGTCCAAACCGAGAGCAAATAAAATATGCTTGTAAGTTGGCAGTTTTTAAGGGAAGCTGTAGACTAAGGAAAGAGGTGAGAAGAATAGTAAAAGAAAGCACTGTAAATAAATTCTTCCTCTTGAAAATATACATAAATATAGTTTAAATAATAACAGTAGGTCTTTTCTCATGTAGCTGCTGCAATACAATCAATGGTTGTTGTATCATACACTCTCACAGCTTCAGCATTTGGATGCTTTCTCACATAAACATGCCCATGTATTGAAAATGCGCTCACCAAGCGCTTTTGTTTTTTCAGCTGTGATGCGCGATACATAAGATTCCTGTTCTTTTTTGTCAAGCATTCATGCACGAAGAGCTTCCCATCACCTATAACACCAACATCGCGCAGAACAAGCTCTTTCCTGCCAGTTTTAAATACTCTGCTGATTGCTTTAAATAGCAGTGAACGATCATAGGCAGAATTTAAATTTTAAATAATAGGGGAGTGATTATTGCTGGCTTTGTTTTTGCGCGTACGAAAAGCTGAGCGAATGGAAAGTGGAGTCAAATTTATGTTGGTGCACAGCTGTGAGGACATCGCTGTTAGGTTTTCGTCACTTTGCTGTGGTACGCCAAACACAATAGCATCTGTCGACACCAACGCATTTTCAAACTCATCAACTTGTTCACAAAGAGTTTGGATGTTTGTTGTTCCCTTAACATTTTCGCAATTAAGTTTCTCAAGTATGTATAAGTAAATTCATTTCCTATATATAAATTATTATAATTCAGTTTATAATTGAAAAATCCAAATTTGATGATTGTTACCTCGCCGCCTCTGTTGATCCGTACTCGAAATGTGTTGTTGGCCGAATTCACTACGAACGTCCTTCTTTGTTTTGTGTGACGATGTTCGTTGACTGCTTTCACCACCTCTACCGGGAGTGGGTTTATCCCACTGTAGTTGCGCCACTCTGCGGGTTGCTCGGCCGGTGCGTCATTTTGAAAGAGCCATTGCTCGATTTCTTTGACCACCTCTGGGCTGATTGGTCCTGGCTTGGTATTAATGACTTCTTCGAGCCAGATCTCCATCCACTTTTCGTCAGCACAAACGCTTAGCTTATCACCAGCTTCGGTCACCTCTTCCTCGGCTGCATCGCATATTTGTAATTTTTGTGGGGGAGGGGTTTCATTGGTGCTGCCATCTGTAACGACAGCCTGCCTCCATACTGACTTAAATGAGTGGCAGGGTGTATATGCGTCTATGTGTTTAGGTGTTTTATGTCCAGGTCCGTGCCTTAGCAGCAATGTTGCCACTAACCTAATAACATCGCGTATTGACAACATTGTAGCTATAGTGAACACCATGTTGCAGCGGAAATAAGATGTTGCCCGTTGGCATCAGGTTGTTAGCAGCAGTCGCTATATTGCTAACAGCCTAGCAGCGAAGGCACGAACCAAATGTATCTGTGGAGGTGTTCGGTTTGTGGAGCGGTAAGCGTATGAATGTATGAGTGCATGATTGTATAGATGGAAAATACGGGAAAGCCGAAAAGCATGTAATGGTAAAAACTTTCCGCTTCTGGGTAGCGTTCCTGACCACGGCGGTGGCTACAAAAGGGCACAACGTTAGGCAAAGTGCAAAGAACTATTTTATCTGTGCCAGTGCGTGTAAGTGCAAAGCGCAAAAATCTTTTAAATACATAAAGTTTTTTAGTGCGTGGATTTGATCGATTAAAATTTAAAAGTTTTATTCAGTGTGTGCCCTCGAATTGTTTTTTTTTTTACCTCCCTCCAATTTGGCATGCCCATTGGGAAATTGGCTTCCCTATAGCCAATTTTCCAAACAAGCCAAGAGCAAACTTGCACGAATGTATACACTCCCACATAGAGACATATGTGTGTCAGTGTGTATATTAATAATGCAGACAAAGATATAGATTCAACATCACCAGTTTTTCCACACTAGGAATTCTTGAAGAATAACGTTTTTGTATATTACCAGGGCACTTTTGGAAAGCACCACTGGGCACGGCAACTTTAGCTACATACCGCTCGGCAACAACAACTACCACGCACTACACTATATTTTTAATTTGGTGGCGCACGCCACAACAATAACCACAACTACACCATTTTTGTTATATTGGCGGCGCAACACCAACCACAACCGGTATTTATTTTTTTTCTTGGCGACATACCGCCCAACAACACTACAACAACGTTTGTAAATTGGCAACAATAATTATTACGCATCGAAAAACACTACATTACATTTTTTATTTTACCGGCGCACACCACACCAACACCAAAAACAACAAATTCGTCATAGTGGCGACATACCGCCCAACAACAGAGTCATCTACCAGAACTTTTAACTTGGCATATAGCATTTTTCACCGGCGGCGTTGAGCCGCAACAACAACAGCAAAGACACAATAAGCTTTTCAACCTCAAAAGTAGTTTTCACCGGCGGCATTGAGCCGCAACCACAACAACAAGAAAAAAGGTACTAGACGATTTTTGGCAAAACGACAGTAGGGAAAAACACTGGCAACAATCACAACGAATCTGGTAGCAACATTTCCATATTTTTGGGGCTAGTTCACATACTTTGGCAACATAAATGACAACAAACGCCGGCGGAGGGAGGAGCTTTACCGGCAATACAACGGATGAACATTGTGATTTTCATATGTTTTTTTCTTTATATACCTTTAGAATTATTATTCAAACATTGTCATAAGAGGCATAATTAGTTGGTAGGAAACGGGCAAAAGGGGGCATTCTATTTCCGGGGCCAAGCATTTCTTTTTCGCGCATATAAAGTCTGAGTTTACTTTAACTCCATATTTCAGGAGTTAATGGTGGCACTTTTGCCTCCATCATTTTAAGCTATATATAGAATTTATCGCGCGCTTGTCGACTAAATCAAAAAAAGCCGAAACGGATATTTGTCAAAAAAGATCCGAAAAGGCTCGGAAAGGTTCGTAAAGGTTCGGTTTTAGCAACAGGCCTAATACATTAAATGGATCTCTATCATAAACAGAGGTGGGCACCACTACATTTACACGGTTACCAAATTGAGAATGTGTTAGTAAACACGAACGCGTAGCGAGAACGAAAGCAAAATCAATTATTTATTTAGTTTGATTTCAATGCTTGAACGGTGAATACGTATCACACGCACTCTTTGGTACTCTGCTTTAAGCGCGCGTGCGACACTTCCTCACCGTAAGACCATCGAAATCAAACTAAAAGAGCTGTCGTTCATTTTCACGAAGTAGCCCTTGTGCTATCGCTTATCGTATACATATATGGTCGCTTACAAGCCAACCTAATAAAACCGCACTGCGTTAAAATTGGAAATCGAGTTAGGTTTTCACGCAGCAAATTCATTTGAGTTGCTCTCATACAAGTTGTATGTGCACGACACATTTTTGACAGGAAATGACTTGCGTGCGTTTATATTAGGTTGGTTTGTTAGCAGGCGCTAAGCTCACGCCCACCCCGGATCATAAAGTTAAAGTTAAAGTCAAAGTCAAAGTCAAAGTTAAAGTTAAAATTAAAGTTAAAGTTAAAGTTAAAATTAAAGCTAAAGTTAAAGTTAAAGTTAAAAATAAAGTTAAAGTTAAAATTAAAGTTAAAGTTAAAGTTAAGGTTAAAGTTAAAGTTAAAGCTAAAGTTAAAGTTAAAGTTAAGGTTAAAGTTAAGGTCAAAGTTAAAGTTAAAGTTAAGGTTAAATTTAAAATTAAAGTTAAAGTTAAATTTAAAGTTAAAATGAAAGTTTAAGTTAAAGTCAAAGTTAAAGTTAAAGGTAAAGTTAAAGTTAAAATTAAGGTTAAAGTTAAAGTTAAAATTAAAGTTAAAGTTAAAATTAAAGTTAAAGTTAAAGTTAAAGCTAAAGTTAAAGTTAAGGTTAAAGTTAAAGCTAAAGTTAAAGTTAAGGTTAAAGTTAAAGTTAAAGTTAAAGTTAAAGGTAAAGTTAAAGTTAAAGTTAAAGTTAAAGTTAAAGTTAAAGTTAAAGTTAAAGTTAAAGTTAAAGTTAAAGTCAAAGTCAAAGTTAAAGTTAAGGTTAAAGTTAAAGTTAAAGTTAAAGTTAAAGTTAAAGTTAAGGTTAAACTTAAAGTTAAAGTTAAAGTAAAAGTTAAAATTAAAGTTAAAGTTAAACATAAAGTTAAAGTTAAAGGTAAAGTTAAAGTTAAAGTTATAGTTAAAGTTAAAGTTAATGTTAAAGTTAAAGTTAAAGTTAAAGTTAAAGTTAAAGTGAATATTAAAGTTAAAGCGAAAGTTAAAGTTAAAGTTAAAAATAAAGTTAAAGTTAAAGTGAATATTAAAGTTAAAGCGAAAGTTAAAGTTAAAGTTAAAAATAAAGTTAAAGTTAAAGTTAAAGTTAAAGTTAAAGTAAAATTTAAAGTTAAAGTTAAAGCTAAAGTTGAAGTTAAGGTTAAAGTTAAAGCTAAAGTTAAAGTTAAGGTTAAAGTTAAAGTTAAAGGTAAAGTTAAAGTTAAAGTTAAAGCTAAAGTTAAAGTTAAAGTTAAAGTTAAAGTTAAATTTAAAGTTAAAGTTAAATTAAAGTTAAAGTTAAATTTAAAGTTAAAGTTAAAGCTAAAGTTGAAGTTAAGGTTAAAGTTAAAGCTGAGGTTAAAGTTAAGGTTAAACTTAAAGTTAAAGTTAAAGTTAAAGCTAAGGTTAAAATTAAGGTTAAACTTAAAGTTAAAGTTAAAATTAATGTTAAAGTTAAAGTTAAAGTTAAAGTGAATATTAAAGTTAAAGCGAAAGTTAAAGTTAAAGTTAAAAATAAAGTTAAAGTTAAAGTGAATATTAAAGTTAAAACGAAAGTTAAAGTTAAAGTTAAAAATAAAGTTAAAGTTAAAGTTATAGTTAAAGTTAAAGTTAAAATTAAAGTTAAAGTTAAAGTTAAACCGAAAGTTAAAGTTAAAGTTAAAAATAAAGTTAAAGTTAAAGTTACAGTTAAAGTTAAAGTTAAAGTTAAAGTTAAAGTTAAATTAAAGTTAAAGTTAAAGTTAAAGTTAAAAATAAAGTTAAAGTTAAAATGAAAAATAAAGTTAAAGTCAAAGTTAAAGTTAAAGTTAAAATTAAAGTTAAAGTCAAAGTTAAAGTTAAAGTTAAAATTAAAGTTAAAGTTAAAGTGAATGTTAAAGTTAAAGTTAGCAAGTAAGGAAGGCTAAGTTCGGGTGTAACCGAACATTACGTACTCAGTTGAGAGCTATGGAGACAAAATAAGGAAAATCACCATGTAGGAAAATGAACCTAGGGTAACCCTGGAATGTGGTTGTATGACATGTGTATCAAATGGAAGGTATTAAAGAGTATTTTAAGAGAGAGTAGGCCATAGTTCTATGTATGGACTCCATTTAGGGATATCGCCATAAAGGTGGACCAGGGCTGACTCTAGAATGTGTTTGTACGATATGGGTATCAAACGAAAGGTGTTACTGAGCATTTTAAGAGGGAGTGGGCATTAGGTCTATAGGTGGACGCCTTTTCGAGATATCACCATTAGGGTGGGCAAGGGGTGACTCTAGAATGTTTGTACGATATGGGTATCAAACGAAAGGTGTTACTTAGCATTTTAAGAGGGAGTGGGCATTAGGTCTATATATAGGTGGACGCCTTTTCGAGATATCGCCATTAGGGTGGGCCAGGGTGACTCTAGAATGTGTTTGTACGATATGGGTATCAAATGAAAGGTGGTAATGAGTATTTTAAAAGGGAGTAATCCTTAGTTCTATAGGTGGACGCCTTTTCAAGATATCGCCATAAAGGTGGACCAAGGGTGACTCTAGAATGTTTGTACGATATGGGTATCAAACGAAAGGTGTTACTGAGCATTTTAAGAGGGAGTGGGCCTTAGGTCTATAGGTGGACGCCTTTTCGAGATATCGCCATTAGGGTGGGCCAGGGGTGACTCTAGAATGTTTGTACGATATGGGTATCAAACGAAAGGTGTTACTGAGTATTTTAAGAGGGAGTGGACATTAGGTCTATAGGTGGACGCCTTTTCGAGATATCGCCATTAGCTTGGGCCAAGGGTGATTCTAGAATGTTTGTACGATAAGGGTATCAAACGAAAAGTGTTACTGAGCATTTTAAGAGGGAGTGGGCATTAGGTCTATAGGTGGACGCCTTTTCGAGATATCACCATTAGGGTGGGCCAGGGGTGACTCTAGAATGATACGATATGGATATCAAATTAAAGGTATTAATGAGGGTTTTAAAAGCGAGTGGCCCGAAAATTATATACTCAGCGTGAGCTTCAATTGTACATTTCATTTCAGATAAATTACTTTTCTACATAACACGTGGCACCGCCCGTTTAAAAAAATTCTCCACATTTGCTCTTACAATAAAACTTGATAAGTGAAATATCATTGATTCAAAACTATTTTTTGCTAAGTTATAGCTTATTATTCTAGCCTACGAGGCTTTTAAATTTGTTTTATATCTAAGTTGCCGTGGTCTTTAACCGATCCCGTCCATTTTACTAGAAATATTTTCTGGTATAAGGAAAATATGTGTACACAATTTCATTACGATATATTAATTTTTCTTCGAGTTATGGTTCCCGAAACATAGAAAATTGCCTAGTCGTAAGAAGGGCGGTGAGACACCCATTTTTAAAAATTTGAATGTTTTCCAATTTAATGTTATAATTCAATTTATAAAGTAAAATTCTATTGATACAAAGCTCTTTTTTGCTAAGATATAGCTTACTATTTTCCTCTACGACCCTTTTAAAAATCTTTTATATAAAAGCGGGCGTGGTCTTTAACCGATCTCGTCCATTTTTTCTAGAAATACTTCCTGCTATAGGAAAAATATGTGCACCCAATTTTACTACGATTCGTTAATTTTTCTTCGAGTTATGGCTCCCGAAACATAGAAAATTGCTTAGTCATAAATGGGGCGGTGCCACGCCCATTTCTTTAAATTTGAAGTTTTTCCTATTTATTGTTATAAATCCACTTGGGAAATGAAATACCATTGATATAAAGCTCTTTCTTGCAAAGATATAGCTTATTTTATTCGTCCACGACCCTTTTAAAAATCTTTTATATAAAAGTGGGCGTGGTCCTTAACCGATTTCGTCAATTTTTCTTCAAAGCATTCCTTATAGCAAAGGCAACCTCTCTGCCGAATTTTGTTACGATAGGTTTAACGATTTTTGATTTATGATTAATAATATTTGTAAAGTTGATTTTATCACAAGTGGGCGGTGCCACAGCCATTTTAAAATTTTTTTCCAAATTTGTATCAAGAGTCTCAATCCACATGTCAAATTTCAATATTCTAGGTGTATTATTTACTAAATTATCAGGTTTTTTGTGTTTTCCAAAATTTTAAATATATAAAAAGTGGGCGTGGTTATCATCCGATTTCGCTCATTTTCAATACCAATCTATTCTGGGTCCAGATAAGCTAGTGTACTAAATTTGGTGAAGATATCTTAATATTTAATCAAGTTATCGTGCTAACGGACGGACGGACATGGCTCAATCAAATTTTTTTTTCGATACTGATAATTTTGATATATGGAAGTCTATATATATCTCGATTCCTTTATACCTGTACAACCAACCGTTATCCAATCCAAGTTAATATACTCTGTGTGCAAAGCACGCTGAGTATAATTTTAACGTTATAAGAAAAAGAACTAAATAAACATCTTTTTATTTCTTCGAAGTGAAGTGTAACGAAGAGAGGCCAATTTATTCACTATGTTTAATAATCATATTGAAACATACGTTTTGGAAAACGATCAACCCAATGATTTAATTTTTGAACATTTTTTTTGAAAAACATTTTAATTAATTATCTGAACTTTTACAGAAATCTATAGAAAAGCATGAAAGTATCAAATTTAACTTTGAATTATTTTGTAAATATATTCAAATAAAAGGAAATATTGAAGAATTTGCTATAATGTGACACCAAACATTTATGACTGAAGCATTTGTGGAGAACAAAAATGTTTGTGATAAAATTAAAGTTTAGTAAATTAAAAAAACGATTACATTTCAAGAGCGAAATAGTGGTTGGAGTCTAAGTGAAATTATTCATCTAGAAGTAAACATAAATAAATGCCAACCAATTAGAGGTTCATTATATATAGCACTACCAAAAGTAATAGTAATATAGATAAAAAAGTTTGTATTAATACTGTTAACTATGATATATGTTGCTTTAAGTTGGCCAAACCTCCAAAAAAAAAACAAAGGTGTTCTTCATATCACATTAGAAATATCCAAGTTTCCATTATCTTATAACTTTAAACGAGCAATTGTTTGTTTGCATAGCCGAACGATCTCAGGAACGGCTCAACCGATTTAAATGAAATTTAGCACAGAGATAATGTATCACCTTCTAAGACTTTCTACTAAGGTGTTGCCATTCAGAATGTTTCACAAGGTTGCCACCTATACGAAATTAAAAAAATTGCCTCAGATATGCCGATATGGGTATCAAACGAAAGGCATTTCACCCCGCACTTCAATAGGGACATTTTTGAGTAGGGTTGCCATTTAGGGTTGCCACCTATTCGAATAAAAAAATATTGCATGAGATATGCCGATATGGGTATCAAACGAAAGGCATTTCACTCCGCATTACAATAGGGACATTTCTGAGTAGGGTTGCTATTTAAGGTTGCCACTATTCCAAATTAAAAAAAAATATTGCATGATATATGCCGATATAGGTACCAAACGAAAGGCATTTCACTCCGCATTACAATAGGGACATTTTTGAGTAGGGTTGCTATTTAAGGTTGCCACCTAATCGAAATTAAAAAAAATTGCATGAGATATGCCGATATAGATATCAAACGAAAGGCATTTCACTCCGCATTACAATAGGGGCATTTTTGAGTAGGGTTGCCATTTAGGGTTGCCACCTATTCGAATTAAAAAAAAAATGGTATGAGATATGCCGATATGGGTATCAAACGAAAGGCATTTCACTCCGCATTACAATAGGGACATTTTTGAGTAGGGTTGCCATTTAGGGTTGCCACCTATTCGAAATTAAAAAAAACTTCCATGAGATATGCCGATATGGGTATCAAACGAAAGGCATTTCGCTCCGCATTACAATAGGGAAATTTTTGAGTAGGGTTGTCATTTAGGGTTGCCACCTATTCGAAATTAAAAAAAAATTTCACGAGATATGCCGATATAGACATCAAACGAAAGGCATTTCACTCCGCATTACAATAGGGGCATTTTTGAGTAGGGTTGCCATTTAGGGTTGCCACCTATTCTAAATATAAAAAAAATGGTATGAGATATGCCGATATGGGTACCAAACCAAAAGTATTTCACCCCGCATTACAACAGGAACATTTTTGACAGGGTTGCCATTTAGGGTTGCTACCTATTCGAAATTAAAAAATAATTGCATGAGATATGCAGATATGGGTATCAAATGAAAGGTGTTTCACTCCGCATTACAACAGGGACATTTTTGAGTAGGGTTGCCATTTAGGATTGCCACCTATTCGAAATTAAAAAAGTGCATGAGATATGCCAATATGGGTATCAAACGAAAGGTATTTCATTCCGCATTACAATAGGGACATTTTTGAATAGCATTGCCATTTAGAGTTGGGGTAGTTAGACGAAATAGTACTCTACTTACTCATATTCTATTAAAGGTTTAAAGGAGAACATTAAAGTTAAAAATCTTCGTAAAAATCTTACACATGATTCAACTTAGTTTTCTTAATTCCACACACGTTAATAAAATTTAAATGCAATATCAATGCACCGTGGCAAATTCTAACAAAATATATTTAAATGCATGTTTTTTTGGCAAATATGAAATGAATAATTGCAATTTCTCACAGATTACTATTAGAAAGATTTCTCACCATAGCAAAAATATATCTCACCATGGTAGTTTGCTACCGTTGAACACTAGAGGCATTTGTTCAATTTGAAAACGACATCTACCCATTTAACTACTTACCAACAGATGGCGCTTAAGGAAGTAAGTTGACATTTAATTAAACTAACTGATAGTTGTCATTCGTGAAATTTACAAGTTTTTGGAATGTAATAAAATTGTGAGAATTTCAAAATGTATAACTAAAAAAATGTTTGAAATTAATAATTCGGCGTATGAAGATACTCGACCTAAATAACTTATTTCTCTATTTCACTAATTATCATAACAATCCCTTATACTATAGGCTGGAATTGCCCATTTCAAATTTTTCATTCCAGTTCATTTTGCGGTTTGTGTTTGATATGTTTTTAAAATCTATCTTTAAGGAAATCAAATATTGGTTAGTAAAAATATATAATATATGTAAATAAAAAAATAGAGTTTGATTAATGATAACATGTAGAACAAAATATGTTATGCGGTATACTCGAAGATTGCCGAGCAAAGCTCGGCCGCCCAGGTACTAACTAAAATAGTCAATTTTGAAAATTTAAAGTTCACATTGCAAATAAAAGATATTGAAATACTTGAATCAACTATTCCAGATATTAGTGTAAAATTGTTTGGTATAGAAGACAATTTGGTAGTACGCCTCTTTTATTTAACCAAAGAGGAAAAATCGCATCACATTAATCTTATTTCTTTACACAGTGATGATTTCAATGAAAGCCATTATGTTTGGATACAAAATTTAAGTAGATTAATGAGGCATCAAGTTACAAGAGATGAGCATAAATTATATTTATGCAATACTTGTCTAATACATTGTTGAGCTCGAATTTGCAAACATAAAACTTATTGGAAAATCTAGTATTACTAGGGTTAATGCACAATCATGTCAAGCTTGTATGTTATGACATTTGTATTACCACCATTCCTTTTTATACCTTTCATGAAAATGAAATGGTATATTAACTTTGACACGAATCTGAAAACTGTAAGTCCTTAAAGGAAAATAGATAGACCCACCATTAAGTATACCGAAATAATCAGGATGAAGAGCTGAGTTGATTTAGCCATGTCCGTCTCTCCGACTGTCTATTTGTATGCAAACTAGTCCCTTAATTTGTGAGATATCTTGATAAAATTTGGTGAGCGTGTGTATTTAGGTGCCCGATTAGACATTTTTGGAACCGGCCGGATCGGACCACTATAGCATATATACTACATACAACCGATTTTTCAGAAAAAGAGGATTTTTGTCATATCTTACTCAATTTAAAAGATTGAAGCTTCAAACATCAGCATATGCTTTCGTATATTGCACATGTTGTTGTCTGAAAAAATGGATGAGATCGGTCTATGTATAGTATATATCCCCCACAACCGATTGCTCAGATACTTTCAAAATAACACTACTATTGCTCGCCAGATAGCGTCTTATATCAAACTGGTTGTCGTGCCTCTACTGTTGCTGCCTTTTATACTGTCTGACTTCCTCGTTGCATATTTCTAGGCTTTTTATATTTCCAGAACTTACTAGTTAGTTATCAGCTATAAAATTTCTCAGCTGTAACTACAGATGCATGATTTTATAGCTTCTCTCAAACCCCATGCGCTTGTATGTGTGAGCGACATTTGCACAACCATTGTATACTTTCGGGAGTATCTCAGACTTACGCATGTGGTTGTGCGTTGCTTCTCCGTTGCGTGTACGAACATATGTGTAGACATAATGATTGAATTATTGATGTGCATACAAGTCACTGCTTAGCATCGGCTTAGAGATGATAGTATCCCTTAGTGCTGCTAATATTCGTTATACTGCCCTCCACCTTAATCTGATCGTCCCGAACAGACAAATCTCAATATCTAAATGCTGCTAGCCTTTCCAAATAAACCACTTTCATTTTGGTTCGCGGTTTGCCAATTGTTTGTATGCGGTACACTACATCGTTGATCCGTTTTACAAATTTGTATGGGTCTTCCCAATTACACTGCAATTTCGGGGACAAACCTTTGTGGGTTCTATAACAGCACCAAATCTCCTTCCTGAAACCCTTCCGAATTAATTGCTTTATCGTACCTCGCTTTCATCTTGTCGCTCATAATCTTTGCTCGTTGCCTTACCAGATCGTGTATCTCTCTCAGCTCTTCTTCCAAGACAACCGTGGATTTCTTGACATTTCTCTCCGCATCGGAATCTATCCCATACTTCAAATCAGCTGGCAGTCAAAGGAGTTTGGTCCGTTGTCTCATGTACTGCCGATCGGTAAGCCATCAAAAATAACGATATGTGTGTATCCCACTCCTTATGGTACTTGTCTATTACTTTCCTTAAATGCTCCTCCAATGTTCTATTGAAACGTTCCACCATACCATCGGACTGAGGATGCAATGTAGTTGTCCGTATTTTTTCGAATGCCCAACTTCTTACACATTTCTTGGAACACAACTGATTCAAAACTCCTGCCGTGGTCAAAATGTAACTCCATTGGTTCACCATACCTTGCAACCCAATCGTTTGTAACCACTTCTGCTACTGTTTCCGCTTCTTGGTTTGGGATTGGGTATACCTCTGGATATTTACTGAAATAATCCATAACCACCAATACGTATTTGTTTCCGCGGTTGCTAGTAGGAAATGGACCTGCGACTTCCATGGCGATCCTTTCAAATGGTGCACCTGAAATATACTGTTTCATCTGGCCATGACTTCGTGTTTTGGGACCTTTCGCTCTGTTGCAAACCTCGCATTTGGCAATCCACTCGGTGACCGACTGACGGCAACCAACCCAATATAATCTCTGCTTAATTTTCTCGAGCGTTTTCGTGATTCCAAGATGACCTCCACTTGGACCACTATGCAGCTCGCTGAGTACTTCACGAATCCTCTTTCTGGGAACAACTATCAGTTCCTTCTTGCAATGACCATCCTCACTCTCCCATACTCGATGCAAGCAACCGGATATCAATTCTAAACTGTTCCACTGTGCCCAATATGACTTCGCATTGGGACTCTCTGCTGACATCTCTTCTCTCCTTGGTCTTTCGTTTCGTTCGAGCCCTTGCATAACATTTGACAGATCTGTATCTTCTAGCTGACACTTTCTTAGTTGTTCTTATCCCATTCATCCGTAGACGTTATAGTCATTAACCGGACATCTATAATGTCTTCTTTAGCTTCGGCCTTTGAACAGTGCTTGCATTCCAAACTACATGCTCTTCGTGATATTGCATCAGCATTTCCATGGGTACTACCTCTTCGATGCTCAATGGAAAAGTCATAGCTTTATAGTCACTCGATCCACCGCGCCAGTTGTCCTTCCGAATTACGGAACTGCAGAAGCCATTTCAACGCTGCGTGATCTGTCCTGACGCGGAATCGCTGGCCGTAGAGGTATTTGTGAAAATGTTTATTGCACTCTACCAATGCCAACAGCTCTCTCCGTGTAACGCAATAGTTCCTCTCTGGTTTTCCAATCGAACGGCTGTAATATGCAACTACCTTCTCCTGTCCATCGACCAGTTGTGATAAAACGCCTCCTATAGCATATCCACTCGCATCTGTATCCAGAATAAATGTTGCTCCTGGAATCGGATATGCCAACCTTGGGGTAGTGCACAACCGCTCCTTCAATGTTTGGAAAGCCACTTCTTGCTCCTTATTCCATTCTCGCTCATTTCTTCTATGATTTGACTCACAACTTCCCGCTTCGCCAGTGGAACACTACGTGGAGCTTGACGGATTGACCCCGCATCTCCAGTGTCAATTTGATGTTTCACAACGTTGGTGCGGCCTGATTTGGAGCCATCTTGGTCAAATATGTTCTCGTACTTTAGGAGCAGTTGTTTTGCCTTACTCTGATGGTCTTCTTCTAATCCCTCCGTCCATGCCATGATGTCATCTGGAAGATGAATATTGCTAGGTGAAACCTCCTCCTGGAGCTATTCACAATTGATTATTACTTCAGACTCTTGGCATCTTCCCAAAATAGCTCCTCTGGTCAGTTTGAGTTGTGACTTGAACTCATTGAGTACTTTTACCGAGACAGCTCCACCTTGTTTTGTTATATCCAGAGTTTTTTCTACAAGTACGCTCTGTGTTGATTTGTTTGCTGCTTCGACAACCCACAATTTGTTTGTCCCACGATCTCCATCAACCTTTGCCCAGATGACTGCTTCGGATTTTGGCGGTATTTACTGACCCTCTTCCACCAGCACTCGTTTACTGCTGTAGTCTCTCTCGTAGCCGAAATTAAGTGGCACATCCATGTTCTTATATCGCATCGTCTTGCTTTGCATGTCGATCTTGATGCCTTCGTCGATTAAGAAGTCCATTCCAATTATGATTTCATCAACAAGCTGTGACACTATAAAATTGTGTACTACCGTGATGTTCCCAATTGCAACTTCACATAATACTTCTCCTAGAACCGTGGTGTCTTCTCCAGTGGCTGTACGCAATCTTTCTCCATGCAATGGTCTTTTCTTCTTGTTGACTAAATCCGCTCGAATGATGGAATGAGATGCACCCGTATCTACAGTCAGTAAACGTTCCTTTCCAACCACATGTCCTCCGACTGTAATATTGTTTGACCTTCTTCCAATTTGTGAGATAGAGATTATGGGGCATTCTATTGCGGGAGCCAGCCGTCGCCCCTTGAGGCTGACTCTTTGTAGTTTAACGATTGAGTGGACTTGGAGATTTGCTCATCTCCGTCAGCTCTGTGTTTACGGCCACCCACATTATTGGAACTATTAGGACCGGTGCTGCAATGACGTGCAATGTGGCCTGAGTTGCCGCACTTGAAACAAGTCATAACTCCAGAGTTTTTCTGTTGTGATCCTTTCAGTGCTTCCAAAATTGTGTTCACCCAATGTGGCCTTTCTACTTCCACACGATGGGCTTTGTACGCTGGCTTACTCAAAAGTCAGCCAGTTTCCTGAGTCAGTGCATGGGATACCGTTTCAGCAAATGCTGGCTTTGGGTTCGCATATGTAGCTCGGTTCGTTTCGACATCCGGTGTTCCATTTATAAAGCTCTAAATTTTAACCTTCTCGGTGTATTCCACGGGTGCGTCTGCATTTGCGAGATGAGCCAATCTTTCAACATCCGACGCAAACTCCTGCAAAGTCTCGTTCGTTTTTTGGTAACGGTTTTGCAACTCAATTTGGTATATCTGTTTTCTATGCTCGCTTCCATAACGTCTCTCGACAGCGGCCATCAATGCTTCATAACTGTTCCGTTCGTACTCTGGAATTGTCTGCAAGATCTCAGCTGCAGGCCCTTTCAATGCCACGAACAGTGCAGCAACTTTATCTTCAGTATTCCAGTTGTTCACTGCTGCGGTCTTCTCGAACAGTAGCTTAAAGACCTGGAAAGGAACAGAACCATCAAAATATGGAGTTTTTAACTTCGGATTGCTTGCTGAAACAGCTAGGCTATTTAGTTGTAACTGCTCCATACGCCCTTTTAAATCATTTAATTCTGCCTGAAATTGAGCCATTTTTGCATCTTCTGCTTCCATTTTTTATGAGAGCTGTTCCAAAATTTCTGCCGACATTTCAGATATACGTGCCTCGTGCGCTTCCAATTGAGATACCATATATGCCTTTTGGTCTTCCAGTTGAGATGACACTTGCGACGTCATTTCTGAATGACTGTGATTCCAGTTGGGATGCTATATATGTCTTCTGTTCTTCCAGTTGAGTTTCCATCTTGGATGTTATACGTGTCTCCTGTGATTCTAGTTGAGATGTTATATCTGTCTTTTGTACTTCGAGCTGTGTTGAAATATTGGTTGATATTTGTGACGACATTTGCTTCAGCACTGCTAGTATCGCGTTAGAGTCTACACTCGCCAATGGATTCGGAGTCTCTATCTTCTCTTCCAATTTAGTCGCTGGCTCTTCCACATCAGGATAAAAGACATACTCGTCCACATCAATTCCTTCCAACTCCATTACCTCTCGTAGCCGTGCTTGAAGTTCGATCTTATTGCTGGTTGTATTCAATCCACGGCTCTCTAACTCCTTCTTCAGTTGCTGGATCCTCAATTCACTCAACTTTTCCATGTCCAAGTTGTATTCGCAGTTGTAACGAATTTACTGCAATTCCCCTTATTTGCAACCTTCTGCTAACGTTCGAATCACTAAACTGTTGAATAAATAACTCCAATATTCAATAATGCAAGATGGTCTTTATTAGACTACTTTCAAAATAACACTACTATTGTTCGCCAGATAGCGTCTTATATCAAACTGATTGTCGTGCCTCTACTGCAGCTGCCTTTTATACTGTCTAATGTCCTCGTTGCACATATCTAGGCTTTTCTATTTCCAGAACTTACTAGTTAGTTATCAGCTATAAAATTTCTCAGCTGTAACTACAGATGCATGATTTTATAGCTTCTCTCAAACCCCATGCGCATGTATGTGTGAGCGACACTTCCACAACCATTGCATACTTTCGGGCGTATCTCAGACTTATGCATGTGGTTGTGCGTTGCTTCTCCGCTGCGTATACGTACATATGTGTAGACATAATGATTGAATTATTGATGTGCATACAAGTCACTGCTTAGCATCGGCTTAGAGATGATAGTATCCCTTAGTGCTGCTAATATTCGTTACAATATATATAGTACTAGATTTACCAGGCGCACGTTGTAACGCCCGAGATCGAATGGATGTTGCGTTATTTTTTCTGTTTTGTTTGTTGATAATTTAATTTATTGTTCTGTAAATTGAATTGAATTTCTTACGCATATTTGGTGAAATTTTCTGTTAAAACATTTTATTCTTGTATCTTATTGTATCATATTTTATAATATTCTAGGTATTGCTTTTACCGCTGATGATTGTTGCTTTGATAACATTCCGAAGAAGCATGACTGGTGAGCCAATTTTCAAAGTTGATATATGCGCAGGCATTCCTTTTGGTTCTAAGGAGTATAGAAATTTATTTGGATAATTCACAATTTTATCTTCATCTGTAACTGTGACGATCGATTTATATTTCGTCACTTCACCAGGAAATTGATTTTGAAAGCGATCACTGATTTTGTTAACATGATCATTTTTGGGAGCTAAGATAGTTCTTTCGCATACCCAAAAAACAAAAACATTTCAATTTAAAATTCTTAATTCTGAAATATGAAAAACTTTCGTCTTGATCGAAGGAACCTCCAGCCAAAATTTGGTGATGATCGAAGTATAGCAAACACGTTTTCATAGGGAACACACACACAGAATTTGATTTTTATAGAAGATGTAGACAGACTGAAGCTTAACAATTTTTTTAACAGCGGCAGATTACTAAACGTCCAAAAGGCATAACAGCTAAACTCAACAATGCAGTCAAACTTAAGGTGTTAAAATAACTTAAGTTTGTACGGCAACCATAGTTTTTCCCCATTCCACATTTTACTGGAGGTTTTAGGACTTAACGTCAAATAGCTTCTTATCAATTTTAATTATCCTACCATTACGACATCCAGATATATGCAGTATAATATATTCCATTTGTATGGGAGGTGCCACGCCCCCTTTTTCCCTATTCCATATTTTCTTGGTGATGTTAAGGATTGACCTCAAATAACTCCTTACTGAATTTCAATGTTCTGGCATGTATACCTTCAAAGTTATGCAGTACCAAAGATTCCATTTGAATGGGAGGTTCCACGCCCCCTTTTTCCCAATTCCGCATTTTCTTGGTGGTGTTAGGGATTGACCTCATATAACTCCTTACTGAATTTCAATGTTCTGGTATGTATACCTTCAAAGTTATGCAGTACCAAAGATTCCATTTGAATGGGAGGTTCCACGCCCCCTTTTTCCCAATTCCGCCTTTTCTTGGTGGTGTTAGGGATTGACCTCATATAACTCCTTACTGAATTTCAATGTTCTGGCATGTATACCTTCAAAGTTATGCATTACTAAAGATTCCATTTGTATGGGAGGTGCCAGGCCTCCTTTCTCCAAATTCCGCATTTTCTTGGTGGTGTTAGGGATTAACCTCATTGAATTTCAATGTTCTGGCATGTATACCTTCAAAGGTATGCAGTACCAAAGACTCCATTTGTATGGGAGGTGCCACGTCCCTTTTATATATCGAAATAATTTTTAGCCTAAAACCTTCCCGTTGATCGAAGGAACCCATAACCAAAATTTGGTGATGATTGATGTGTGGGAAATACGTTTCAATAGCGAACACATACACACACACATAATTAGATTTTTAAATATATATGACTAAACCGATTTGGGATTTCAAAATCAAGTAACCATCGCCTCTCCTTCCTGTATCTTTCCTAAAAATTTCATGGCAATCTCTCGAGCCGTTCTCGAGTTATGCAGGGACAATCAAAATGTACACTTCTTTTTATATATATAGATAAATATATATTTTCGTAATTTCAGCCCCCCTTTAACAGCTAGAAGCTTCAAATTTCACAAAATGCTTACGTATATAGCATATGTTGTTGTCTGAAAAAATCATAGGGATCGGTGGTATATATAGTACATATCTCATACAACCGATTGTTCAGATAAGAAACTTTTCACAATATCTGCCCCATTTTAACAGCTAAAAGCTTAAAATTTCACCAGTTGCTTACGTATATAGCATATATTGTTGTGTGAAAAAATCATAGAGATCGGTGGTATATATAGTATATATATGGTGGTATATATAGTATATATATGTATATAATATAAATAAATAAAAAAAAAATAAATGTAAGGCGCGATAACCTCCGAAGAGATCTAAGGCCGAGCTTCTCTTCCAATTTGCGTCGTGCTCCTCTTGATTTTTCCCTACAAATTGGCCGGACGGGACCTACATGTTTTATGCCGACTCCGAACGGCATCTGCAAGGCAGATGAGTTTTCACTGAGAGCTTTTCATGGCAGAAATACAATCGGAGCGCTTGCCAGACACTGCCGAGGGGCGACCCCGCTTAGAAAAATTTTCTTCTAATTGAAAAATCTTATTTCTAAAATTTTTGATGTTGCTTTGCCCGGGAGTTGAACCCAGGGCATACGGTGTGATAGGCGGAGCACGCTACCATCACACCACGGTGGCCGCCTTCTTCAAATTTCACCAAATGCTTATGGATATAGCATATATTGTCGTCTGAAAAAATCATAGGGATCGGTGGTATATATAGTATATATCTCATACAACCGATTGTTCAGATAAGAAACTTTTCACAATATCTACCCCATTTTAACAGCTATAAGCTTCAAATTTCACTAGTTGCTTACGTATATAGCATATATTGTTGTGTAAAAAATCACAGTGATCGGTGGTATATATAGTATATTATATGGTGGTATATATAGGATATATATTTCAGCCCCATTTTAACAGCTAGAAGCTTCAAATTTTACCAAGTGCTTACGAATATAGCATATATTGTTGTCTGAAAAAATCATAGAGTTCGGTGATATATATAGTATATATCTCATACAACCGATTGTTCAGACAAGAAACTTTTAACAATATCTGCCCCATTTTAACACCTATAAGCTTCAAATTTCACCAGTTGCTTACGTATATAGCACATATTGTTGTGTAAAAAATCATAGTGATCGGTGGTATATATAGTATATTATATGGTGGTATATATAGGATATATATTTCAGCCCCATTTTAACAGCTAGAAGCTTTAAATTTCACCAAGTGCTTACGTATATAGCATATATTGTTGTCTGAAAAAATCATAGGGATCGGTGGTATATATAGTACATATCTCATACAACCGATTGTTCAGATAAGAAACTTTTCACAATATCTGCCCCATTTTAACAGCTAAAAGCTTAAAATTTCACCAGTTGCTTACGTATATAGCATATATTGTTGTGTGAAAAAATCATAGAGATCGGTGGTATATATAGTATATATATGTATATAATATAAATATATATATATATTTTCGCAATTTCAGCCCCATTTTAACAGCTAGAAACTTCAAATTTTACCAACTGCTTACGAATATAGCATATATTGTTGTCTGAAAAAATCATAGGGATCGGTGGTATATATAGTATATATCTCATACAAGCGATTGTTCAGATAAGAAACTTTTCACAATATCTACCCCATTTTAACAGCTAGAAGCTTCAAATTTCACCAAATGCTTATGCATATAGCATATATTGTCGTCTGAAAAAATCATAGGGATCGGTGGTATATATAGTATATATCTCATACAACCGATTGTTCAGATAAGAAACTTTTCACAATATCTACCCCATTTTAACAGCTATAAGCTTCAAATTTCACTAGTTGCTTACGTATATAGCATATATTGTTGTGTGAAAAAATCATAGAGATCGGTGGTATATATAGTATATATATGGGGTATTCCATCCCATTTCGACCAATTTTGAACCCGACCCCTTTAGAATTGGCCGAAAGTTTTTCTTCTTTTTCTAGCTTACGAAAGAAGTTTTTCAGAAGGGGGGGGCATTAGAATTCGTTTTCCTCACACAAAGTACCTACCTATTTTATATTTTATATTTATCTTAAAAATAGTTTAGGTATGTACATCTGTTCACTATATATTTCTTATCTTATACAGCCGATTATTTGGAGATTACGAATGGGATAAGATTATTGTTCAGGCCCATTCATGAAAGGCACAGCCGTAGACATTCCCGTCCTTACTTGTTGGCATTACAATTCTTTTCATATACAATTGCTACAGTCCTTTCAGCGCATAGAAAAAAGCGCTCTTGCTCACCATGTCATTACTTTTGGGCACAAATTTGATTTTGATAATGCCAAAGTAGCAGCAAGAGAAACAAACTGGCAAAAGAGAATGCTTCTGGAAGAAATACTCATAAAAGCAGGCAAACAATGTGTAAACAAACAAGCATAGAAGCAAGAAATATTAGCGACATCGCCCCTCCCCCCACCAGACTAGATTTTTTTTCCAAAATTTATAAGGAAAACAATTTTTTTCACGAAGTCGCAGAAACCCACTATTTATATGCACTATTTGTATAAATATAATGATGAATATTTGATCGTTACTTTTCATAATGCAGTTTTTGTATGCATGCTGTAATTGAGTATCAATTTTCAAATAATATTAGCGCTCAACAGTAAGAATGCTCATACAAATCAGTCCAATGCTCAGAAATATTTACGCTGTTGATAACATACTGAATAAAACCTTACTTTATTGAATAAAATTTATTCAGAATCTTCACTCTCATTGTACACAATTTTCACCACTTTCTACTGGGCATTTGTCATCTCTGTAGAAACTGCAATGCACATATTCAATTACAGTAGAATTGCGAGAAAGTTAATCGCCAGTGTTCGGACTTCTACCACTAAAGTGGTAGATCTACCAATATTTTTCTTGTATTTGAAGTTTTACCACTTCTACCACGTAAGCTCGAAAAAAGGTGGTAGTTTTTATACTCAGTTGAGCAGAGCTCACAGAGTATATTAACTTTGATTGGATAACGGTTGGTTGTACAGGTATAAAGGAATCGAGATAGATATAGACTTCCATATATCAAAATCATCAGGATCGAAAAAAAACTTGATTGAGCCATGTCCGTCCGTCCGTCTGTCCGTTAACACGATAACTTGAGTAAATCTAGAGGTATCTTGATGAAATTTGGTATGTGGGTTCCTGAGCACCCATCTCAGATCGCTATTTAAAATGAACAATATCGGACTATAACCACGCCCACTTTTTCGATATCGAAAATTTCGAAAAACGGAAAAAGTGCGATAATTCATTACCAAAGATGGATAAAGCGATGAAACTTGGTACGTGAGTTGAACAGATGGCGCAGAATAGAAAATTGGTAAAATTTTGGGCAATGGGCGTGGCACCGCCCACTTTTAAAAGAACGTAATTTAAAGATTTTGCAAGCTGTAATTTGGCAGTCGTTGCAGATATCATAATGAAATTTAGCAGGGACGTTACTCCTATTACTATATGTATGCTTAATAAAAATTAGCAAAATCGGAGAACGGCCACGCCCACTTTTAAAAAAAAATTTTTTTAAAGTCAAATTTGAACAAAAAATTTAATATCTTTACAGTATAAAAGTAAATTATGTCAACATACAACTCCAGTAATTATATGGTGCAACAAAATGCAAAAATAAAAGAAAATTTCAAAATGGGCGTGGCTCCGCCCTTTTTCATTTAATTTGTCTAGTATACTTTCAATGCCATAAGTTGAACAAAAGTTTACCAATCCTTCTGAAATTTGGTAGGCGCTTAGCTTCTGGGACAATAACTTATTTCTGTGAAAAAGGGCGAAATCGGTTGAAGCCACGCCCAGTTTTTATACACAGTCGACCGTCTGTCCTTCCGCTCGGCCGTTAACACGATAACTTGAGCAAAAATCGATATATCTTTACTAAACACAGTTCACGTACTTTTCTGAACTCACTTTGTATTGGTATAAAAAATGGCCGAAATCCGAATATGACCACGCCAACTTTTTCGATATCGAAAATTACCAAAAACGAAAAAAATGCCATAATTCTATACCAGACACGAAAAAAGGGATGAATCATGGTATTTGGATTGGTTTATTGACGCAAAATATAACTTTAGAAAAAAACTATGTAAAATGGGTTGACACCTACCATATTAAGTAGAATGAAATGAAAAAGTTCTGCAGGGCGAAATAAAAAACCCTTGAAATCTTGGCAGGAATACTGTTCGTGGTATTATATATATAAATAAATTAGCGGTATCCAACAGATGATGTTCTGGGTCACACTGGTCCACATTTGGGTCGATATCTGGAAAACGCCTTCACATATACAACTACCACCACTCTTTTTTAAAAGCCTCATTAATACCTTTAATTTGATACCGATATCGTACACACACATTCAAGAGTCACCCCTGGTCCCCTATATGGCGATATATCGAAAAGGCGTCCACCTATAAAACAAAGCCCCACGCCCTTTTAAAATACTCATTAACACCTTTCATTTGATACCCATATCGTACAAACATATTCTAGAGTCACCCCTGGTCCACCTTTATGGCGATATCTGGAAAAGGCGACCACCTATAGAACTAAGGCCCACTCCCTTTTAAAAAGACTCATTAGCGCCTTTCATTTGATACCCATATCGTCCAAACAAAGTCTAGAGTCACCCCTGGTCCACCTTTATGGCGATATCTCCAAAAGGCGACCACCTATACAACTACCACCACTCCCTTTTAAAACCCTCATAAATATCTTTAATTTGATACCCATATCGTGCAAACACATTCTAGAGTCACCCATGGTCCACCTTTATGGCGATATCTCGAAAAGGCGTCCGCCTATAGAACTAAGGCCCACTCCCTTTTAAAATACTCATTAGCACCTTTCGTTTGATACCCATATTGTAAAAACGCATTCTAGAGTCACCCCTGGTCCACTTTTATGCCGATATCTCGAAAAGGCGACCACCTATACAACGACCACCACTCCCTTTTAAAACCCTCATTAATACCTTTAATTTGATACCCATATCGTAAAAACACATTCTAGAGTTACCCCTGGTCCACCTTTATGCCGATATCTCGAAAAGGCGTCCACCTATAGACTAAGCCCCAAGCCCTTTTAAAATACTCATTAACACCTTTCGTTTGATACCCATATTGTACAAAAGCATTCTAGAGTAACCCCTGGTCCACCTTTATACCGATATCTCGAAAAGGCGACCACCTATACAACTACCACCACTCCCTTTTAAAACCCTCATTAATACCTTTTTTGATACCCATATCGTACAAACAAATTCTAGAGTCAACCCTGATCCACCTTTATGGCGATATCCCTAAATGGCGTCCACCTATAGAACTATGGCCCACTTCCTCATAAAATACTCTTTAATACCTTTCGTTTGATACACATGTTACACAACACATTCCAGGGATACCCTCGGTTCATTTTCCTACATGGTTATTTCCCCTTATGTTGTCACCATAGCTCTCAACTGAGTATGTAATGTTCGGTTACACCCGAACTTAACCTTCATTACTTGTTTTATATAAGTTTTTTGAAGAAACCTTTGCTTTTCCACAATTTTTTGGGAAGAGAAACAATATTATTTGTAGAAGAATAGTTTTATAAAACTCAAAATAACACCTAGCGATGCTTTGATCACCATTTAATCTCTTTTTCTTTAGGTTTTTAGGATATAACTGCCACTTCCACCCACCTATGTATATATAGGAAAAGAAGTGAGTAATATTCACTACTTAAAAATATTTCAAATATAACCCAATGCTACCACTTTTTTCATAAATCTACCACTAATTTCTGAAAAATCTACCACTAAACAAAATTTTAAAGTCCGCACACTGCTAATCGCTCGGCTAAGTTGACCGAGTACAAATGTTATCGAAAATAAAGATGTTGCAGGCGCAAACTTCGGTGGAAAGCAGCGGAACGTAACAAAATTCTAGTAGGTCACTTTCACCACACCTAAAACTTTAACACAATTTTTAACATAATTTAAGCACAGAAATACACTGATTGGAGTTTTAGAGAGTAAAAGTTAAAATTCTGAACACACTACCTGAATAAAAAGTGTACAAATAATTATTGAATAACACATACAGACAGTGGTAGTTAACAAATTCTGCTGTGGTAAGTGGTGAATGTGACCTACTAGAAGTTTTGTGAAGCTTGCTTCAAACGATTTTTCGTCCCTGCAACATCTTACTTTTCGATAATCTTTGCCGAGTATTAGCGTCCATGTCCCGCTCTAAAAATTAACTATGTATTAGTTAACTTTTCTGAGCTCATCAATTTTTTCAAATCTAACCGTTTGTTTGGCAATAAAAAAAAAAGTGCGGGTATTCCCCGAATTCCTGTGTGAAAAATTATTGTCGGTGTCGCGTGGCGCAAATGTAGTTAGTCATGGGCATTTAAACTTGTGACTTGTGCACTTGTGTTAACCTGTGTTAATGCTTGTGTTTTGGTTAACTTTTACGCGACTCCACTGTACTAACCTTCGAATATTAAAAAAATGAACCTAATTCATTCGATCTACCGACTCGTTCGGCATCGTGAACTATTAAATCTGTTTAATTAATCGACAATTGGAAGTTCGAGTGACAGATAACCAGCAAACTAAAAGACCGGGGGCGGAGGAAGTCGAAAATGTAAGTGAGAATTTTCCATTAAAGTGTGATTCGGGTTTTTCCCTCGAGCATACATTGCCATTTTCATATAATCGTTAAACATTTCATAAAATTTCTTGAATCAGACTGCTTTTTAACAGTCGAGTATAAATAACAATAGCGAGCAGTATATTTGCATATACTGAAGTCGCGGCAAGAAAACAAGTGCATATAGCTTGTTTTTATAGCTTTTTTTTTTACTATCAAAAGATGAATCTTGTGTCTACGTTTTCCTAATTCGATACATCAATCAGCATAAAAATAAAAAGGACGTGTGGCACTCGGGCACTGCAGCGGTAAAGCTATTGCATATTATCAACTTATGCAATTATAATATTTATGCAACATTTTGTTTTCTTTGATATTAATCCAAGTTTTGTCGTTGATATTAATTCAAGTTAACCTTTTTAAGCGTGGTGACCGATAAGAAAACAAATTGTTTACTTTTATTGAATAAATGAGAAGTTAATATTTAACTTTCACTTTAACTTTATTTAACTTTAACTTTAACATTCACTTTAACTTTAACTTTAACTTTAAATTTAACTTTAACTTTAACTTTAACTTTAACTTTAACCTTAACTTTAGCTTTAACTTTGACTTTAACTTTATTTTTAACTTTAACTTTAACTTTAACCTTAACTTTAACTTTAACTTTAACTTTAACTTTAACTCTTACTTTAACTTTAACTTTATTTTTAACTTTAACTTTAACTTTCGCTTTAACTTCAACATTCACTTTAACTTTAACTTTAACGATTCAAGGTTCGATTCGAGCTCAAGGCCAGAACAATAATTTTTTTCTAATGATAATTATTGTTATTTTTTAATTTTTCTAAATTTGAAAAATTGTATTTTGTTTTTGGAACAGTAAGTAGGAAAACAATATAGTTGGTAAAAAGGAATAGAAGTAGCAAATTTGCCAGTCAAACAAACCATCGCTGTATAGCTAAATGGTTAGCGCAGCATGCCTGAAGCGTACTGATGATGAAGGCTTAGCACCCTTCGAAATGGATCTATCTGCGCAGCTATGGCAGGTTTTCTGAAAAATTTTCTACTTACTATTCCAAAAACAAAATACATTTTTTCAAATTTAGAAAAATTAAAAAATAACAATAATTATCATTAGAAAAAAATTATTGTTCTGGCCTTGAGCTCGAATCGAACCTTGAATAATTTATCAATAGGCCGATAAAAATAGAAACAATTGTTAATAAACCATGAGCACTTGGGAATGTCAAACAAAGTAATTGACAATAAACAAAAATCCAGCATTATCAGTGATTTGCACCAGATGGCGCAACACTGAACAAATATAGTTTGTAAAAAGGAATAGAAGTAGCAAATATGCCAATCAAACAAACCACCGCTGGATAGCTAAATGGTTAGCGCAGCATGCCTAAAGCGTACTGATGATGAAGGCTTAGCACCCTTCGAAATGGATCTATCTGCGCAGCTATGGCAGGTTGTCTGAAAAATTTTCTACTTACTATTCCAAAAACAAAATAAAATTTTTCAAATTTAGAAAAATTAAAAAATAACAAAAATTATCATTAGAAAAAAATTATTGTTCTGGCCTTGAGCTCGAATCGAACCTTGAATCATTTATCAATAGGCCGATAAAAACAAAAACAACTTTTACTTTAACTTTAACTTTAATTTTAACTTTAATTTTAACTATAACTTTAACTTAATCTTTAACTTTAATTTTAACTTTAACTTTAACTTTGACTTTAACTTTAACTTTAACTTTGACTTTAACTTTAACTTTCATTTTAACTCTAACTTTAACTTTATTTTTAACTTTAACTTTAACTTTCGCTTTAACTTCAACATTCACTTTAACTTTAACTTTAACTTTAAATTTAACTTTAACTTTAACTTTAACTTTAACTTAACTTTAACTTTAAATTTAACTTTAACTTTAACTTTAATCTTAACTTTAACTTTAACTTTGACTTTAACTTTAACTTTAACTTTAACCTTAACTTTAACTTTGACTTTAACTTTAACTTTCATTTTAACTTTAACTTTATTTTTAACTTTAACTTTAACTTTCGCTTTAACTTCAACATTCACTTTAACTTTAACGATTCAAGGTTCGATTCGAGCTCAAGGCCCGAACAATAATTTTTTTCTAATGATAATTATTGTTATTTTTTAATTTTTCTAAATTTGAAAAATTGTATTTTGTTTTTGGAAACAAACAGTCAAACAAACCACCGCTGTATAGCTAAATGGTTAGCGCAGCATGCCTAAAGCGTACTGATGATGAAGGCTTAGCACCCTTCGAAATGGATCTATCTGCGCAGCTATGGCATGTTGTCTGAAAAATTTTCTACTTACTATTCCAAAAACAAAATACATCTTTTCAAATTTAGAAAAATTAAAAAATAACAATAATTATCATTAGAAAAAAATTATTGTTCTGGCCTTGAGCTCGAATCGAACCTTGAATCATTTATCAATAGGCCGATAAAAACAAAAACAATTTTTAATAAACCATGAGCACTTGGGAATGGCAAACAAAGTAATTGACAATAAACAAAAATCCAGCATTATCAGTGATTTGCACCAGATGGCGCAACACTGAACAAATATAGTTGGTAAAACGGAATAGAAGTAGCAAATTTGCCAGTCAAACAAACCACCGCTGTATAGCTAAATGGTTAGCGCAGCATGCCTAAAGCGTACTGATGATGAAGGCTTAGCACCCTTCGAAATGGATCTATCTGCGCAGCTATGGCAGGTTGTGTGAAAAATTTTCTACTTACTATTCCAAAAACAAAATACAATTTTTCAAATTTAGAAAAATTAAAAATTAACAAAAATTATCATTAGAAAAAATTATTGTTCTGGCCTTGAGCTCGAATCTAACCTTGAATCATTTATCAATAGGCCGATAAAAACAAAAACAACTTTAACTTTAACTTTAGCTTTAACTTTAATTTTAACTTTAATTTAACTTTAACTTTATCTTTAACTTTAACTTTAACTTTATCTTTAACTTTAACTTTCACTTTAACTTTAACTTCAACTTTAACTTTATTTTTAACTTTAACTTTAAATTTCGCTTTAACTTTAACATTCACTTTAACTTTAACTTTAACTTTACCTTTAACTTTATCTTTAACTTTAACTTTAACTTTAACCTTAACTTTAACTTTAACGTTAACTTTAACTTTAGCTTTAACTTTAACTGTAACTTTAACTTTAACTTTAACTTTAACTTTAACTTCAACTTTATCTTTAACTTTAACTTTAACCTTAACCTTAACTTTAACTTTAACTTTAACCTTAACTTTAACTTTCACTTTAACTTTAACTTTATTTTTAACTTTAACTTTAACTTTAACTTTAACTTTGACTTTAACTTTAACTTTAACCTTAGCTTTTACTTTAACTTTAACTTTCACTTTAACTTTAGCTTTATTTTTAAATTTAACTTTAACTTTCGCTTTAACTTTAACATTCACTATAACTTTAACTTTAACTTTAAATTTAACTTTAACTTTAACTTCAACTTTATCTTTAACTTTAACTTTAACTCTAACTTTAACTTTTACTTTAACCTTAACTTTAACTTTATTTTTAACTTTAACTTTCGCTTTAACTTGAACATTCACTTTAACTTTAACTTTAACTTTATGATCCGGGGTGGGCGTAAGCTTAGCACCTGCTAACAAGCCAACCTAATATAAACGCATGCAAGTCATTTTCTGTCAAAAATGTCTCATGCACATACGACTTGTATGAGAGCAACTCAAATTAAATTTGCTGCGTGAAAACCTAACTCGATTTCCAATTTTTGTTCTGCGTGACATTTAGATTTGACGTTTGCACACATGCTTTACATTGTCGCAACGCATGCTTATTAGGGTTAGGGCAATAAACGCCGGTTGTTGGCGTGTGCTAAAAAAATGCAGTGCGGTTTTATTAAGTTGGCTTGTAAGCGACCATATATGTATACGATAAGCGATAGCACAATGGCTACTTCGTGAAAATCAAAGACAGCTCTTTTAGTTTGATTTCGATGGTCGTACGGTGAGGAAGTGTCGCACGCGCGCTTAAAACAGAGTACCAAAGAGTGCGTGTGACACGTGTTCACCGTTCAAGCATTGAAATCAAACTAAATAAATAATTGATTTTGCTTTCGTGCTCGCTACGCGTTCGTGTTTACTAACACATTCTCAATTTGGTAACCGTGTAAATGTAGTGGTGCCCACCGCTGTTTATGATAGAGATCCAATTTTATGTATTTGGCCTGTTGCTAACACCGAACCTTTACGAACCTTTCGAGCCTTTTCGAACCTTTTTTGACAAATATCCGTTACGGGTTTTTTTGATTTAGTCGCCAAGCCCGTGATAAAATCTATGCAATAGCCTAAAAAATTCAAGTAGATAAACTTCATAACATGCAAATATTGCTCACTGCTTCTACGTGAATCAAGGAGAATTCTTGAATAACGTGAGATAAATATTTACAGGACGGAAACTCTGATGGAAAAGATAATAAGAAGCGACGAGCTATCAAGAGCATCAAAGAATATTTTTGCAAGCTGCCAAAACTTCAAGAACAGGACTGCGATGATACAAATGTAGAAAACGGTGGTACTGATCCACTCTTAACTCATACTGATCGCGAGGCTAATACATTGTTGGTTGATAATAATAACAAGAAAACGTTGCATTCAATATCTATGAATACTGAATCGGGTTCGTATGTACCTGTATCACAATCACAAAATTATATTGTTGAAAAATACGACATAGATAATTTTGTGGGAAACAAACATTTATTAGATGATTATACGAAGTACAACTTACTAAAATATCCTTGGGTACCACCGAAGGACTATATCTTCCCTTTTTCGAATCATAGTAAAAAAGGAAAAATAGAAAAGCGATACTTTAAACGTCATTTTTTAACTGAATATGAGTGGCTTGTTAATTCTGAACAAAAAAAGATGTTTTTGTAAATATTGTTTCTTATTTGCAAGTGATACTGGTAACTCGAAATCGAGTATTCCTTTCAATGCACTTGTCAAAGTTCCTGTGACATCGTTTGCAAAGTGGTCCGGTAAAGAAGGTGTACTAAATAACCACGCTATTAACAAATATCACTCTAAGTCAGCCCTTTCTAGTCACGATTTCATAAATACTTATGAAAACCCAAGAAAGGAAATCAGTAATTTGCTTTTTTCTCATCGAATGGAACAAGTTGAGAAAAACAAAAGATTGTTGGAGATTATTATAAAAATTATTATTCTTTGTGGGCGACAGAATTTAGCAGTAAGAGGCCATAGAGATGACGGTAAACTTAACTTTTCTGAATCAGCAACAAACGACGGTAGTTTTAGGGCAATTTTGAACTTTTTAGTCGCTGCAGGTAATAAAGAGCTTGAAGAACTTTTAAATTCTACACATTCAAGAACTACTTATATAATCAACACGACTCATAACGATCTTATTCAATGCTGTAAATATGAAATTCAATCTATTTTAATAGAGAGGATTAAAAAAGCTAGGTTTTTTGCAATTATTTTCGATGAAACTACTGGGGGCCTACTCTGTATTGCGATGCGAAAGAAAAAATACGCGAAATCGCAAAATCGGTACTCTGTATCTTGACATTCGCATGTATATTTTGACTTTCGCATTCACATTTTGCCCATTGGCAATTTTTCTCCCTTTTCTCATTGCCGGCACTCTGTAAAGCGAAAGCGAATGTCAAACAGCATTCATTTTCGCATTTTTCTTGCTACAAGTAAAGGCATTCGCATTGTTCAAATATGTAAGTATTAATTGATGATTTTTTAAATTGATATCTTTATATTCATTTAAAAATATATAGGACAACTCAAAAAACAAAACAAACACAAAAGCAACAATTTGTAATCCTAGTTGACTTAAAATACATAAATAAATAACAATTAAATCGAAACCACTTTTTTATAAAGCATTTCTATTAGAAATCATGTCATTTTTTATTTGTTCTCTGATACAACTACCAATATTTCCCATTCTATGATTTTCCACATTTTCTGTATTTATCACGTTCACTTCTTCCAGTTCAATTTCTGAACTGGGAGGATTTCTTCATTTAAATCAATCCTTTCTTCATTTAAATCGTTCCATAATGCTACAGAATCCTTTTTTTAATTTGTTCAACAAAAATTAATCGTTTGCCGAAATTGTAATCGCCTTGTTTCTTTTGTTCTCTTTCTTTGAGTTTGGTCAGTGATGCATACTCGAGCAAAAAATTAGCGAAAAATAAAAAAGCGACATTGTTAGGGATGCGATAGCGCTACAGAGTTCCAATTACCTTTCGCATCGCAATTTATTTTCGCATCGCAATGCCTTTCGCATCGCAATACAGAGTAAGCCCCCTGATTGTAGTCATACTGAGCAACTCAGCCTTTGTTAGCGGTATTTATATGATGGCAATATAAGAGAAGATTTTGTAACTTTCCTTGATGGGTACGATTCGATCCGAGAAGAAGATGTTATAAATGGACAAAAAAAATTGACAGGTGTAGCCTTGGCACACATAGTGATCGATATTTTTAATAACTTAGGACTACTCTTCTTGCGTTGGAATTGGAATGGATGGATGTTCTGTAATGACATCAGAAGTTAAGGGAGCTGTGCAGGAACTTCTTAAAATATGTACCAATGCTAATCATTGTCCGTGTTTCAACCATTGTCTTAATAACTCGCTTGCGAAAATGTCGGAAGTTCTTCAAACAAAGGATTGTATTGCGTTGATGAAAAAAAATTATCAGTTTTCCAAATCAGTCTCCGGAACGTACCATAGTTTTCAAAAAACTTCTACAGGAATCTTTAAGTGGACTATGTGAAACGCGCTGGTCTGAAAAACATGATGGTATAATGCAGTTTGAAGAAAACATCACAAAAATTGTTGCTTCGTTTCTAGAAATTTCTACTTGGCAAGATTCAACAACAAGTTCTGAGGCCCGTTCTATGTTGAAATCTATTTGCTAGACAGAGTTCGTGATTTCAATGATTTGTTTGAGCAATGTACTTTCTGTTACACGACCACTAACTGTGGTCGTAGACAAAAATAATAAGTTAAATCTTAGCGAAAAGTAGTTTTGTACTAATCGTATTTTGTGCCATTATAACAAGAAATGGAAAAAAATTCAATATAATAATAATAATAAATATCCCAACGTTTCTGGAGCCATAACTCGACGAAACATTTTTGCACATGTATGCATTTTAACAGGAAATATTTTCAGTAAAAATGGACTCAATCTGTTGAGTCGCCTTCTTTTAAATAAAAGATTTTGTAAAAGTGCGTAGATGCAGGTAATAAGCTATTGCTAGTAAAGTTGGAAAATTTCGTTATAAATACTGCCCTTTTTTTGTAATAACGCTTTTTAGTACAATGGCACTTGTGTGTTTATGTTTGTTGTTCTGTTATATGTTTATTTTAAAATAAAAAGTAGGGAAATCCCCATATCTGAAGGGAATCTGCATTATTACCCACTCAAGGTCATTGGTGTTAGCATCTGTATCGTTTTTGCTTCTTTTAAACGAAAATTAGTTCAGAATAGGACCATATGTATATGTGTTATTGCGCAGCCTTGTAACACTATTAAGCACACAAAACAAACAACAACAGAATTTCAAGTGTACAGCTGGGTATTTTTTTTTTTTTTTTTTTTTTTTTGCGGGGAGGCTAAAAAATGCCTAATGCACCATAATTGCTGCCGTCGCAGCAACCGTGTGTCCGTAGACTAAACAGCCCCGTTCTGGAACCGTCGCCCACCCCGGCACCACTTTCGCATTACTTCAGGGTGGCGTTCCATATTTCTCATTTTTTAAGAGCCTACTGTTGTCCTTGCGTCCAGGTTCCCGCTATTTGCTTTGAGTGTCCATTTAATCGCCAGTGCTTCGCATGCGTATTTCTCTGCGCTCCCTCTCAGCATCCATCAGGCGTCACATTACTATAAATGCCATTTTGCTCACTGCAGTCCAGCACACTTTCCTGTTGCACACATGTGAAACTAAATTTCTCGTGGTAGGTTCCTCCCCAAAGACTCCATGCAAGGTGAGTCTTTCTTCGTGGAAACGGGGGCAGTAGAACATGACGTGTTCTGCGTTTTCTAACTCTGTGGTACACATTGGGCAATGAGGATCTTCCTCTATCCTACGCTTCCATAAATACTCTTTGAAACCGCCATGTCCACTCATTATCTGCGTGAGATGGTAGTTCAGTTCGCCGTGCTTCCGCTCATTTCATTGAGCTACGTTCCAAACTAGTGTGAAAGTCCAACGCCCTTTACTCGAGGCCTCCCACCGTTCTTGCCACTTAGCTATTGTTTGTGTCCTTGCTCTTTTCTTGTCTTCTTCAGATGGTCGCTCGATATTAGTATTATACAGATCGGCCATTTCGCTTGCCAGTAAGTCCACTGGGATTTTCCGGGTTAGAACCAGGATCGCGTCGTCGGACACCGTCCGATAAGCACCTGCTATTATTAAAGAAGCAAGTCGGTACGCTGCTAATATATATTTTTGATGGGTCTGTTTAGATCCATACCACAATGGTGCTGCGTATAGTATTATTGAGCTGGTTACTGTGGACAATAGCTGACGTATAGCTTCGCTCGGACCACCAATGTTAGGCATTATTCGCATAAGTGATCCATTAACTTTGGTAATTTTCTCCCCCACCGCTCTGAAGTGCTCTTTGAAAGTTAACTTAGAGTCAATGTGCACTCCTAAGTATTTTAAGGAATCCTTTGATGTGATTAGATGATTCCCGACAGTTAATACTAACTCGTTCGCCGACCGTTTGGAGCTTACTAATACCACTTCCGTCTTTTGGCTAGCCAACTCCATTCCTGTATTGGTCAGCCATTCCTTTATTCTTGCTACGGCGTCATTACATAATGCTTGAAGCAGGTCCAGTTTCTTGGCCACTACTACCACTGCAATATCATCAGCATATCCCACAATTTGCGTGTTTTCTGGTAGATCAATCTTTAGCACCCGTCAAACATTACATTCCAAAGCGTTGGACCGAGAACAGATCCCTGTGGGACGCCTCCTGTGATTTTGTACTCTTTTGCTCCTTGATCCGTGTCAAAAAGAAATACTCTGTCTTTAAGATAGCTACCTATAATTCTGCGTAAGTAAGCTGGAGTGCCGAAGCTTTGCAGCGCTGCCATTATCTGCATCCAGTTCGCAGTGTTAAAAGCATTCTTGATGTCCAACATAATCAGTGCACAGAACTTCCTTTTATTTTGGCCTCCAGAGATAGCTTCTCTAGCTATATTGACGACTGTTTGTATTGCATCTACGGTGGATCTTGATTTGCGAAATCCATATTGACTATTCGATAAGCCACCTGGTCTTCCTAGAGTCAGCTGTAGGCGCTCACTAATTATACGCTCGAAAATCTTCCCTAGGGAATCCAGCATACAAAGTTGCCTATATGGGGATGGTTGGTCCGGCTGTTTACCACGTTTCAGCAATAGGACAAGTCTTTGTCGTTTCCGCGGGCGAGGGAACACGCCTTCTTGCATACAGGCATTAAAAAGATCAGTAAATAATGTAGCCCTAGTTGTAATCGCGGCTTTAAGGGCTATGTTTGGTACTTCGTCGGGTCCTGGGGATTTGTTATCAGCAACTCTTTTTGCAGCGTCCAGCACCTCTTGCTCTGTAATTTGCGGAATTTCCGTACTTTCTAGATCCTCGCTTGCGCCGGGAAAAGTATTTCAACAATAATATTCATCAGTATCGGGCACGTAGATTGCTGTGATATCGGTCCTTTAACTTTGGCCATCACAGTTCTGTAGGCTGATCCCCAAGGATCTAGGCCGACATTATCCAGCATTTCCCTAAAGCATAAATTCTTACTCTTTTTTGTGGCATTTTTAAGTGCCTTTCTTTGTGCGACATAGGTGCTGTGCAGCTCTGCATATCGTGGTGATGAGCCTGCCCTCTGCGCTATTATTCGTGCTTTGTGGCATTTTCTACGCTCTTCCGCAATTTCGTCTTTCCACCAATATACCGGAGTGCGCTGTGCTTTTCCGCGACTTCTGCGCATGGCAGCATCACATGCCATAGATAGCAACTTAGTGATTTGAACCGACTGGTCTTCCGCATGCGATTCTCGTACTATGGCGTCCTTCCAGATAATGTCAAATATTTGTGGTTCGAAAAGGTGCTGTTTCCATTTCCTACTTTGTCGATGTCTTGCTGCTACCGTTCGTGGAGTTTCGAGCAGCTCTACGCTAATAGCTTTATGATCGCTGTGTGTGTAGACGTTGCTTATGGACCATTTTGCACGTCTTGCTGTTTCACTGCTAGGGAAGGTGAGATCTATAATGGATCGTCTGGTACCTGTATCGAAGGTATATATCCTTAGTTAATTTAGGAGTTCTAGCCTCAAAGTAAGGCTTTCGAGGAGAACTCTCCCTCTTTCGTTGGTTCGTCTACTTCCCCAAACAGATGACCATGCATTGAAGTCTCCACACACTAAAAGCGGGTGTTTACCTCGTGCTTCAATGGTGATCCCGTATATCCTGTCTTCGAACTCGGCGATGGTCATGCTCGGAGGGGCATAGCAACTGAAGACGTATATACCGTTGATTTTTGCCCACGTGAATCCTGCTACCGTTGGCGTCATAATTTCCTGTGGGAGAAATTTCCCTGATGCCCAAATTGAGGCTTTCCCTGCTGAATCTGAGAGCCAACCCTTCTCCTGGCGATTTTTGTATTGTTCAGAGAGTACCACTATGTCATATCCCCCTTCATAGAAAAAATAAAAAAAAACTGTTTGGGATAATAGCTCTTGGGCTGCCTCGCAATGGTCTAAATTGAGCTGCAATACCCTCATGAGACAGTCATTTTGCTGGCCTCTCGTTGTGGGCATTTAAAACTGCCTGCTGAATGTTGTCCCCCACATAGCGCGCATTTCGGTGCATTTTCGCAACTTGCAGCCTTATGACCTTCCTGGGCGCATTTCCTGCATAGGCTAGACCTATCTTCAGTCTCCTTACATTTCTGAGCTATATGCCCGTAGCCCCAGCACCTATAACAGCGTTTTTCTTGCTTGAGCTCTCTAATTCGGCAGGAAACCCATCCTACCCGGATTCTTTGCGTATTAAGAACCGCCTTGGTATCATCCGCTGTAAGGCTTATAAGTGCCGACTTCGTGCCACTGTACCCTGTGTGTATGCTTTTTATGGCAGCCACACCTGGAAGTTTGATGTTGCATTGCTGGTGGAGGGCGTTGCAAACCTCAACGGGCGTAGTAATCTCATCGAGATCTCTGCACTGTAGCGTGACCATTTGGGACTTTGTTATAACTTTAGCCGAGTCCTTTAGTACCGCTTCAATTTCTGCTTGGTACGCGTTTGTTTTCCCATCTTGCGATTTTTTCAGCTCTAGTAACAGCTCTCCTTTCGCCGTTCTTCTAATCGTTTTGACGTCATCACCCAGGGATTTTAATTCGTCACATCTTCTCACTTTACGCAATATGTCGGCGTACGTCGCATCCCCCGCCTTGGAAATGATGATTCCATCCGGCCTATACTTAAATGATTTTTTCTTGCTCTTCTTTTTGGCTAACTGCCACTCTCCCGTCTTTTGGGCTGCAGTTTCCTCTTTCCGCTCCGTCTTCTCTTGCGTTTCTTGCCGTCGTTGGTGGTCACACACGTGCCCTGGTAAGACATCTTTTAGTGTAGTAGTGGGTTTTACCACGTTGTTCTCCTTGGTCGAGTACGAATTATTCCTCGGTAGCTTTCCTGGGGGTGATGGACTTCTATCCTTGGCGCATTCGCTTGCACGCAATTTATGTTCTAAATTCTTTACCTCTAGGGCCGACTCGATGTACAGCACTTTTATTACGGAGGCCAAGCGCTTGATTTCCGCGTGTATATTATTACGCCCTATGAAGAACTGCATGAAGTCCTCAATCGCCTTGCCTAGCTTGGTCATCTTTTTTTCTCCAGGGGGGTTTTGCTGATTTAACGCAGCTGACGCCTGCTTAATTAGCTCACTTAATAATGGTGTGCCCGTTTGAGCCTTGCTGTCGGAGTTCTTTTTGCAAAGCTTCGGTGTAGCACCCGGCGACAACACTCCTTGCTTGCTTTCGGCCTCCGCTCCTTTGGGTTTCGTTACCACTTGCGACGAAATGTTAACGCCCCCAGCCGATGGGCCACGCCCTTCTGGAGAGCGAGCTAGCTTCCATCCTACAAATGGATTGAACGCCATTTCATTCTCCTGTGTTTGGTTTTTTATTTTAGTATTGTTGTTGCTCATCATTTATTTAATTGGGTCCCCACTTGAGGCCGCTATCTTGGTCCGAGTGTGCAGTTACCTATATAGATCCCGTGGTTCTCTATGCGAAGGCAGGGAGGCCACGTGAAGGTTGACGCAGTCCCTCATGAAGACTGCGTTCAGAGCCAGATCAGTATTAATCGAGAGGATCTCAACCGAACCTGCACCAACAACTTAATGATGACGGACTTTGAACGTACCCCAAGGCCTGCCAAGGTTTTAACGGGACGGAGACGAATGGGACATTACATTGTACAGCTGGGTATGTAATGTTCGGTTTAACCCGAACTTAGACTTCCTTACTTGGTTGTTATTGGTATTGTACCACTCCTCATCACTGCAGAAGATTGTTTGTGTACTATATTTAAACTCGCGCTCAGTTTATATAGGTATATGTTTGTATGTTCAAAGCTGTGTTAAGTTTTACTTAAGATTTTTTAAAGAATTAATGAGCTTAACACCGGTAAATAATAATTGTTAATTGTTACAACAGGCAGGCGGATATTGCCTTCACGCTCGCGTTCTCCTTCGGGTGGAACCTCACTATATTTTTCCTGCTTTTTTAATTTAGCTTGAAGTTCAGCCATATTGGACATGCATCGCAGGAATCCGGCATATGCCGTTTTATGATTGATTTTCTTTTTTTTTAATAATGTTTATTTATTTAGTATTCATGAGTTTAGATACTAAAATACACAATAGTTTCAGTTGTCTTGTTTAATATAGTTATACAATGACTCTAGACGAGTTCTCGTGTACTTGGCGGTCTTCATATTGATATACAGGGCCGGATTAACAGGTAGGAAGAATAGGCAGTTGCCTGGGGCCCCCGATTTTAGGGGCTTCCGAAAAATGAAAAAGACTTCTAACATTTTATTACGAATATAAAATTCTAGAGAGTGAAAGAAAAATATAATCAGAACTGAAAATAAATTTTACTCAAATAAATAAAACTCAATAGGCGACGACCGCGAAACTAGACAAGGTTCCTAAAAAGGACATTTCCGACTCATTTGACAAATTGTATGAGCGTGCAAAGAAGTGTATCGAAGTGAAAGGAGAGTATATTGAATAATAAAAAAGGTTTATAACTTTTCTTCAGTTGGAAAGTCATACTGGTGAAAGTCTAGCGAATCAAACTTTAAAGTTTCTTACTGAAGACTGTGGTTTAGATCAGGGATAACCATTTACTTGAATAACTATTGGCGCCACTTCACACGTATTGTTATTCTCTTTCGTCTTTAGTTGTCGCCCAACAAGCAGAGTAGCAACATCGATTGCTAGTGTCGCTTGTTTGCCTACGACTAGGCTATTTATGCGCGAAGTTTCGTAATCTTGCACATAAATAAACATAATTCTTGCGTACGATGTTGCCTCGTTGCTTGCTAATAGGCGAATGAATCGTGCATCAATTGATTCGTACAATCATCGCGCTTTCACTAATACTGTTTTCACACAGAAACTTATTGATCTCATTTCACCTGCTAATGAAATCGTAAATTTTTTGCTTTCACACAGAAGTAACTGCTCGATTAGTATGAAGGATGAGACAGACAATAATGGCGGAACGATACAAGGTGGGAGCATGGTGACATACCTACAAACAAAAAAAATTCCATGTACTTGTAAATTCGATGGACAAATGTCAAAATCGTACTGCGCCGGTAGTTGATGTATCAAATCAAATAAAAAAGGTTATAATCAGCTGTTCGATGTGGCCACCTTGTATCGTTCCGCCATGCAGACAATGACATTTGCTTTGAAAACTAAGAAGTGGAAACGGAAGCGGATCGCTGCCAACAGAGTTGCATTGTGCTTTTGACTTCATTAGGCATTCGATTAGCTACTAATGGTATAATAATAGATTCGAATTTTGTAGGGAAGATTGAGCTCAATAAGCGTCTTAATGTCCCCCCAAAAAATGAGCCAATCCCACCCCATCAGGGAGAGAAATGAGATGCTGACCAAACAGTTTCTGTTGAATACCCAGAAACCTGGGCATCCCAACAGACATCTGATTGACGAACCAGCACCGCCTAGGGGCCTAAGGAGTCATCTCCGTAAGCATTTTGAGGAAATACGGCACCTGAGAACCCAGCCGTATGAAGCGGAAAAACACAAGCAGGTCCTTGGTGAACTCCATAGACAGGCGTCGGACCTTTATGTCGGGAATTGCCCGGTGAATCCAGTACTTGAAGAAAAATATCCAGAACTCGCAGAAGAGGAACGCATACTCCCCAGGGAAACGCGTGTCACTCTTGCTCAACTTCGTTCTGGATACTGTAACAGGTTAAACTCTTACCTATCCAGAATCAACCCCGACATACAAAATGTATGCCCTGCTTGCAATGTGTCCCCCCATGACACCAACCATCTCTTTAATTGTAATGTGGAACCAACGCCTCTAACACCCCTTTCCTTATGGTCCACCCCTGTTGAAACGGCAAGTTTCCTTGGACTCCCGTTAGAGGATATTGATGACAATTTGTGATCGGTCGCGGCTATTAGGTGGGGCGAGCATTGCTACAACAACAACAACAGCGTCTTAATGTAGAAAACTGCCTTTATTATTCAATAAGCCGTCTGTGTGAAAACAGTGGAATACAGCCACAGTTTCAATTTTGGTTATCCCTGGTTTAGATATTCAAAATTGTAGAGTACAATAATATGACAACGCATTAAACACGTCCGGGAAGTATAAAGGTGTGCAAGCAAGAATATTGAGTTTAAATGAGAATGAGATCTATGGTCCTTGTTCCGCGCATTCCCTTAATTTGGTTGGAAAGCATGCTGTGAAGTGCTGTTTTTATGCAGTGGATTTTTCGCCATTATGCAGACATTATATAATTTTTTTCCGCTTCCACCTGTCGTTGGGGCGTATTAAAAAATAAAATAAAAAATGAGAAAACTTTAAAGGCATTGTCAACTACACGCTGGGAAACACATTCGAATGCGACGAATGCAGTGTACGATTCATTTCATTTCATATTAAAAGCTCTAGAAATCATTGCTGATGATGAATCACAAAATACTGATACTCATTTTGAGGCGACGTGTATCGCGAATAAAATGGAAAAATTCGAATTTGGTTTCATGTTGATTTTATGGATTTTTATTTCGACTGCTTTGCGTTCAGTGAGTAAGTCATTGCTGAAAGAGGCAAATTTGCAAACGTGTGTTTTTGTACGGATTGTTAGAAGATAGTTTAGTTTCATTCCGTGAAAAGTTCAATGATTTCGAGGAAAAAACAAAACAATTATTACCTGGTGTAGGTTATACAGAAATCGTAAGACGTACTCGTCGTAGAAAAAACCTACCTAATGACGGAAATGCTCCAGAAGTCCAGATTTAGATGATTTTAGGACAAAAGGTTTCCTCGAAATCATCGACAATCTTCACAGTGAAATCAAACGACGTGCGAAAGTGTATATGGAAGCTTCAGAGAGATTTGCATTTCTCATCAACTTTTTTCTAAGTGATGGAGACCTCCACGAAGCTGTAAATAAATTAATTCGTTTTTATTCTAGAGATTTGGAAGAATTTTTCATTGAAATGAAACAATTCCAAACGTGAACTCCAGATACACTGATACAACGCGACAAGGGCGACCCGAGATGTTAGGTATACTTTGCATTGAGTCAGATTTATTGAACAAAATCTATATTGATGATGTAATTGAGGAACTTGCCGAAAAGAAATGTAGAAAACGAAGTGTTTAAAATGTAGATAGTAATTCTATTGATATTATTACATTGTGTCAATAAATTTTTTATGAAAGATATAATTTTGTATTTTTTAATCGAAAAAAGAAGGGAAAGGACGTGAAAAAGGGCCCCCAATTTGATGGTTGCATAGGTCCCCGTTGAGGGTTAATCTGGTCCTGCATAAAATGGCGGTGTGGCAGTGCAACTCTGCTAAACCAGCTGATCGTGACAATTTATTTTCGTAACTTCACATATTTTAGCGAAGAAAATGGAAATGAAGGGAATAATTGCTAATGAGTTTTTATAATAATTGACAGCGCGTTTGTGAAAATCAGGTAATACATATACATAGGGTAGCCATTTATGTTCTTTGCATGGACTATAAATGTTGAAAATTTTCTGGGGTAAGAGTAGCTCTTTTAAAGCTTTGCCTTTTACTTAGGCAACAATTTAGTTCAGAAAAGAAAACGCTATAGATGAGCTTATAAACTAAAAGGCATGCTTACGTGAATAGTATACAGTTTTTTTCGAATTAAAAAAATATATTTTGTGTTTAAGTTAAATTAATTGATATGACAGGGGTGAAGGAATAACTATGTATAGAAAAAAGGAGGAAACTACAATCAGCTAAAAGCAAAGCGATTTTTTTAGATGAAAATAGTGTTGCATTTCGGGTATTTAATATAATAATAATATTACAAAAAGTGTAATTATAGTTATAACAGGTCGTTACAGGATTCATTTAAAAAAACCCAAAAATAGAGCGAAAAAGCTTTGTTAGATATTAAGGATAAACATACCGAAATTTAATTACGAATGCAGCAAATCCGTAAAATGCATGCTCCGTAAAAACTTATAATTTAAAAAGATCCCGGACGGATTCCGAAAAGCATCCAGAAACGATTCCGGAAGGGTCCTCTAATGATACCGAAATAATCCAGAAAAAGTCACGAAATGACCCGACTGGATGACGGATACTGAAATGAATCTTTAAAGCAGTAGCGGGTTTGAGGGGGGGGGGGGGGGGGAGAAGGGGCGATCGCCCTCAAACCTTACTTTATTGAATAAAGAATCTTCACTCTCACTCTAAACATTTTTCACCACTTTCTACTGGGCTTTTGTCATCTCTGTAGAAACTGCAGTGCACATATTCCATTACAGTAGAATCGCGTGAAAGTTAATCGCCAGTGTTCGGACTTCTACCACTAAAGTGGTAGATCTACCACTATTTTTCTTTTATTTGAAGTTCTACCACTTCTACCACGCAAGCTCGAAAAAAGGTGGTAGTTTTTTTATAGACGTTTTTTGAAGGAACCTTTGCTTTTCCACAATTTTTTGAGAAGAGAAACAATATTATTTGTAGGAGAATAGTTTTATAAAACTCAATATAACACCTAGCGATGCTTTGATCACCATTTAATCTCTTTTCCGGTAGGTTTTTAGTACATAACTGCCACTTCCACCTACCTATGTATATATAGGAAAAGAAGTGAATAATATTCACTACCTAAAAATATTTCAAATATAACCCAATGCTACCACTTTTTTCATAAATCTACCACTATTTTCTGAAAAATCTACCACTAAACAAAATTTTAAAGTCCGCAAACTGTTAATCAGCTAAGTTTACCGAGTATGAGCGTCCACGTCCCGCTCTAAAAAGTTAACTATGTATTGGTTAACTTTTCTGTGCTCTTCAATTTTTTCAAATCTAACCGTTTGTTTGGCAATAAAAAAAAGTGCGGGTATTCCCCGAATTCCTGTGTGAAAAATTATTGTCGGTGTCGCGTGGCGCAAATGTAGTTAGTCATGGGCATTTAAACTTGTGAGTTGTGTACTTGTGTTAAAGTTTGTGTTTTGGTTAACTTTTTCGCGAATCTACTGTATTAATCTTAGAATATTAAAAAATTTAACCTAATTCATTCAATTTATCGATCCGTTCGGTATCGTGAAATATTAGATCTGTTTAATTAATAGAAAATTGGAAGTTCGAGTGACAGATAACCAGCAAACTAAAAGACCGAGGGCGGAGGAACTCGTACGAATTTTCCATTAAAGTGTGATTCGGGTTATTCCATCGAGCATACATTGCTATTTTCATATAATCGTTAAACATTTAATAAAATTTCATGAATCAGACTGCTTTTTATCAGTCGAGTATAAATTACATTAGCGAGCAATATATTTGCACCAGCTTTTTTTTGTGACTTCACTCGGATATAGTACGTTTATGCATATACTGAAGTCGCGGCAAGAAAACATATAGCTTGTTTTTATAGCTTTTTTTAATGTCAAAAGATGAATCTTGTGTCTACGTATTTCTAATTCGCTACATCAATCAGCATCAAACAAAATTCAAGTAGATAAACTTCATAACATGCAAATATTGCTCACTGCTTCTACGTGAATCAAAGAGAATTCTTGAATAACGTGAAATATATATTTACAGGACGGAAACTCTGGAAAAGATAATAATAAGCGACGAGCTATCAAGAGCATCAAAGAATATTTTTGCAAACTGCCAAAACTTCAAGAACAGGTCTGCGATGATACAAATGTAGAAAACGGAAGTACTGTTCCACTCTTAACTCTTAACTCTAAACTCATACTGATCGTGAGGTTAATACATTGTTGGTTGATAATAATACTAAGAAAACGTTGCATTCAACATCTATGAATACTGAATCGGGTTCGAATGTACCTATATCACTTTCACAAAATTCTATTGTTGAAAAATACGACATAGGTAATTTTGTGGGAAAAAAATATTTATTAGATGATTATACGAAGTACAACTTACTAAAATATCCTTGGGTACCACCGAAGGACTATATCTTCCCTTTTTTGAGTCATAGTAAAAAAGTAAAACTAGAAAAGCGATACGTTAAACATCTTTTTTTATCTGAATATGAAGGGCTTGTTTATTCTGAACAAAAATAAGGATGTTTTTGTAAATATTGCTTCTTATTTGCAAGTGATACTGGTAACTCGAAATCGAATGTTCCTCTCAATACATTTGTCAAAGTTCCTATGACATCGTTTGCAAAGTTGACCGGTAAAGAAGGTGTACTAAATAACCATGCTATTAACAAATATCACTCTAAGTCAGCCCTTTCTAGTCACGATTTCATAAATACTTACGAAAATCCAAGAAAGGAAATCAGTAACTTGCTTTTTTCCCATCGAATGGGACAAGTTGAGAAAAACAGAAGATTGTTGGAGATTATTATAAAAACTATTATTCTTTGTGGGCGACAGAATTTAGCAGTAAGAGGCCATAGAGATGACGGTAAACTTAACTTTTCTGAATCAGCAACAAACGAGGGTAATTTTAGGGCAATTTTGAAATTTTTAGTCGCTGCAGCTAATACAGAGCTTGAAAAAATTTTAAATTCTACACTTCCAACAGCTACTTATATAAGCAACACGACTCAAAACGATCTTATTCAATGCTGCAAAGATGAAATTCAATCTATTTTGATAGATAGGGTTAAAAAAGCTAGATTTTTTTGCAATTATTTTTAATGAAACTACTGATTGTAGTCATACTGAGCAACTCAGCCTTTGTTTGCGGTATTTATATGATGGCAATATAAGAGAAGATTTTGTAACTTTCCTTGATGAAGAAGATGTTATAAATGGAGAAAAAAAATTGACAGGTATAGCCTTGGCCCACATAGTGATCGATATTTTTAATAATATAGGATTACCCTTCGAAGATTGCATTGGAATTGGAACGGATAGATGTCCTGTAATGACATCAGAAGTTAAGGGAGCTGTGCAGGAACTTCATAAAATATGTACCAATGCTAATCATTGTCCGTGTTTCAACCATTTTCTTAATAACTCGCTTGCGAAAACGTCGAAAGTTCTTCAAAGAAAGGATTGTATTGCGTAGATGAAAAAAAATTATCAGTTTTCCAAATCAGTCTCCGAAACGTACCATAGCTTTCAAAAAACATCTGCAGGAATCATTAAGTCGACTATGTGAAACGCGCTGGTCTGAAAAACATGATGGTATAATGCAGTTTGAAGAAAACATCACAAAAATTGTTGCTTCGTTTCAAGAAATTTCTACTTGGCAAGATTCAACAACAAGTTCTGAGGCCCGTTTTATGTTGAAATCTATTTGTGAGACAGAGTTCGTGATTTCAATGATTTGTTTGAGCAATGTGCTTTCTGTTACACGACCACTAAGCTTACTTTTGCAAACACCGTCAGTAGATTTGAATCAAGCTTCTGAAGCATTGAGTGACACTTTACGAACATTAAAAACCCAGATACTTGAAGCAGGAAGTCGTTTTTTGGGACTTCACAAGAAAATAGTCGCTTTAGCACATGAGTTAGAGTTTGATATTGTCCTCCCACGAATTGCTAAAAGCAAATACATCGAGCAAATTACACTTCTGTTATGTATGTAACATATCAAATTCTTAACAGAGGCACTCCCCAACTCTACTTCTACAATGTATGTGGGTATACTAATATGTATAATGTAGTTGTAAGCACTTTAAACTGAAATAAAGAGTTAAGTGGGAGTCATTGGTGCCATATGTCGTATCGCTGTAGTCGTATGCCTAACGTAATTAGCTGTTTATCGTTACCACGGTAAACCAAAAACCAATTGGTTGGCTACGATACGGTCACGACCTTAGCTGCACCAATAATCGATTGCATTGATTCCCATATGGTTGGTCGAATCAGCTGTTATAGTGTTAGCGATACGGTTACCGATAAAGCACCAATGTCTGCAGCTTTAGTCGTAAACAGAATTCCACTGCGTGTACATATCATTGTGGCGACGAGGCGGTGTACGGACTTGCGCGAAGGACAGTTCAAGCGCAAAATAAAAGAAGCAAAACTGTTTTTGCATAAGTGCAGTTTCCGAAGAGGCGTGATATTTTTATTATTAAAAATTAATAATATTAAAATTAAATATCGAGATGACGGAGACATCAGTGGCGTTAATCGGTTCAATAAAGGTTTTTAATATAGGCGACGATTTTGAGCTGTATGTATACCGGTTAGAACATTTTCTGTCACTCAACAAAATAGTGAAAGATGGCGGCAAAATATCATTTTTAATTAGTCTGGGTGGAGCAGATTTATATAAAACGCTAATTTCGTTGCTGGCGCCGAAAACAGAAAAAGACTATGATTACGATTATATTGTGGAAAAATTGACTTCACATTTTAAACCGAAGAAAAATATAATCGTGGAATGTTTCAAGTTTCTTTAAGTGCGATCAGCTAACATCGGAAAAAATTGCTGATTATATAGTTAAATTGAAGCAAATGGCGCAGGAGTGTGACTTCGGTAATTTTTTAGACCGTGCTATTTTAATTAAAATTGTATGTGCTTTGAATAACCAACACATGCAAAACCGACTGCTTAACGAAAGCGAGCTGAAAACGTTTGAGAAAGCTTGTACAATTGCATTGTCATTGGATATGACTTCCAACAACATTGAGCTGATGATAAATAATACGGTACACCATTTGGGAAGTAATGCGAAAAAGTCCAAAGCAGCTGACACA